>NC_081407.1:443827212-444133305 GCF_030272615.1 Cryptomeria japonica | reverse complement strand
TATGACTTCTTCTTTGTAGTGCCTTCTTAGCCATTTTGGGGGTTTTGGTCTACTTGGGTTTCTTAGTAGGCTTCTCAACTTGAGCAGTGGGTGCAAGTGATTCTTGTTCCTCAACTTCTCTTTTCTTAGGGCTTGGGGTTTTTTTCTCCAATTTTCGTTTCTTTATCTTTTCCTCTTTTGCCTCTACTTTCTTGCCTTTTCCTTTTTGTCTTTGCATAGCAACCCTAGTCCTAACTAGGGTTTCAGATGAGATCTTAACATTAGGGTTTGTTGAAGACCTAATGGCATCACTAGAAGAAGATTCAGATGGACTTGGTTTAGCTATAGAATAGTCTACAGTAGGAGCTCCACTAGATGTTGAGGCACTTGCAGTTAATTTAACAGTTCCTTCTGTAGTTCTAACCCTCTCGGTTAAAGGTCGACCCCTAAGACCAACATTAACTGCTCTAAACTTCTTGATTGTAACAAATTCATCCCAAGACATTTGGGATACATCCTATAAATATATTTCCACAAGCAACTTGATTATATAATGGTGTGAGATAGAATTTGGCCTACCTATTTGAGTTTCAGTTGCCATGATTATGAGCATATTATATAGCACATTTCACAAATTCATCCTCTAGTTGTGTCTCATGTGGCTCAATAGTTTAAAATATAGTGAATGGAGACAAATTGCCTACCTTCACAAGTAAGATACTTGATCATATAAACTAATACTTACATCCATTTGTTTGGTAAGGAGAGCCTTCTAGTCCCATGCTTGTCCACAATGAGTGGAGGGTCACAAGGCTTAGTGAATTCAGTCCTAACAGACCTGACATCCTTAGCTTCAGGGTATTTTTCATTGTTCATGGGCAACCTTGAAACTTCAAAAATCTTCTCCTCTGTAGTAATGAATTTTAACCCTTTCACTATTGCTTCTTCGTTTGAGAAAGTCTGAGCAAAATCCAGAGCAATGTCATTATTAAAAGCATTTATCTTCAAGAAATGGTCCAACCACCCACACCGCTTAAAATCTAGCTCAAAAAGATGATCTTGAAGAAGTATAGTATGAACTGCAAGCTCATTCTAGATAAGTGATCCTCCCATTGCATTGCCTTCAACTTAAACCTTTTAAAATTTTTGAAAGTACCCCAGATGCACCTCCTGCAACTTCTTACAAAATTTTGCCCCTCCACCAAGACAATAACCCTTCAAATTCCTATCTTTTAGTATTATTATGAAAATTAGGCTCATTAAAGGATATACCAAAAAAAAGGCATCATAACTTGAAATGGTGGCGGTTTCGGTACAACTAGGCTTAGAATGAGTAAGTTTAATATTAAAGAAATGTCATATTATACATGTAAATTGTCACTTCAACTTAGGTTCAGAAGATTTTAAAATAAAAAAGTGACATGTTGGCATATAGCTTAAACAAAAGGTAATAACATGGATGAAACATGTGTATCCTCCCCCCAACCTAAATTGTGATAGGTGTCCACACATGTCTAGTGTAGAAGTGTAGGAAATATAGAAGAGATATGCTATGTGAATTATGAATATTAATAAAGTAGTAAGAAAATAAATGTATCTGAAATAATGAATATACACAATTCGTAAGTATGTACCTAGAGTTAGTTATTAATGCATGATGTCTGCACATTGTGGAAGTAGGTATCATTTTGAACAAGTAAACTGGCTGAAAAGTGAAGTAGAATGATGGTGGGGTGATGTAGAAGACAAGTGATGTGAGATGAAAAATGTGGTGAATTTATTGATGGAAAAATGTGTTGGCATAACTGATGGAGATGATGATGAGATGAGAAGATGACTAGTAAAGTTGATATGAGGAGATTGTTGGCTTGGTGATGATGATATAATTGTAATAGGATGTTTGATGACTTTATTTGTGTTGTCATTGATGGCAACCATGGTTTTTTAGTCATCTAGGTCATCTAGACCAACCGGTATAGCCTAACCAGTAGTGGAATGAGTTAAACAACAAAACTACTAAGTTGTTGTCAACTGGTAAACAGTAACAAAGTGATGATAAAGTGACCAGTATAGAAGATTGGAGAAGGTTCTAGTGTTGCAGTTCTGAATATATGTTCATAAAATTGGTATGAGTTTGTGATTGAAATTGCATCAATTTTTGTGAACCGGAAGGCACATTTGTAATTGACTGATATGAACTCTGTGAAGAAGAATGTATATTGGTATCGGATCTTTAACCGGTAATGATTTAAGGTTTGGTGGTGGATCTTATCATGATTATAACTTAGTGATGACATGGCAGAATCTATGTGTAATGATAAGATGGTATTTGAATCCGTACAAGGAAAGAATTTTTTGGGAAACAACAAAGTGCTCAGTAGAATGTAACAAGGGTTTGATTGCTTATCAAATCGATGTGTGGTGATCATTCAATGGCAAAAATCATATAGAAATTTGTTGTAATGATCTATAATGTATTTTGGCGATGTGTTTTTCCATGCTTAATGTAAATTCATTTTATCTTGTTGATGTAATTAGGGTTTGTAGATGCCCTAACTAAAAAGTGTATTTAGGGCTAGTTGGAGAAGAGATTTTGTGTCGGTGATTTGAGGAGAAGGTATTGTTGAACCAAATTAAAGTGTCTACATGTGTGCAGTAGAGTTGTCATGAAAAGGATTTGTACTAGCAAGCAAGGAAGTATTGTAATCAGATCATATTTTGTATTGTTCCCTCATAGTTACAGCAGTTTGAAATCCCTTAATAAGGTAGATCCTAATAGGTCTTATATTGTAAATCCCTTCATCGGGTGGCTCATTAACTTTAGTTTGAAATCCTCTAACAAGGTTAGTCCTAATAGGATAGAGCTCCTAATAGGGTTGAGGCAACATCGCTTGACTGGGTGACTCCTAACAGGGTCTACTCTTAACCAAGCATATTGTAAGCTCTTAACTGGGCAAGGCCTTTAACTGAGCGCATTTCAAAAGAGTGAAAATATTTTGTGGGTGCTAATTCCCATCATGGTTTTCCCAGTTGGGTTTCCATGTGAAAAATCATTTGCTATGGTTTGCATGCTTTGTTGGATGTTTGCTTATGTAGTTATATTTCTTGCATGCTTGTTGTTTATCAAGTTGGTGAAAGTAGTTATCAGATTTATTAAGTTTTTGCTTGCATTGATTCAATCCCCCTCTTAGTGCCTTATAATTTTATCAATTGGTATCAAAGCCTAATTCCCTTAAGGCTTAACCGCTTGGGAAGGATCTCTAAGGCTAACACGGGGGAAGGTTCAATAAATTATAGAGAGCTTTCAAATAGGGTTTCAGAATCTAAAGAATCCCTTGGTGAACTAAAGATCAAGTACAAAGCTTCATTGGCTAATAGAAGAGAGTTGGTTGAGCACTTGATGGAACTTAGTAAAAATAGTCCATCTGAGGAAGCAACCATTGATGCCTTGTCTAATGAGGTGGAAAAGGTGAATGATGAAAAGACAAATCTGAGGTTGGAAGCCCTTACCATTAGGATGATCCAAGATTTTGAAGCCAAGAGGATAGCTGAAGATAAAATAAGAGATAAGGAGCATGAGATCTTTAGGCTGAACCAAGAGATTGGTACCCTCCATGTACATCCTTGTGAGGAAAAATAGGAAAAAAAGGAAATGCAAGCTGATCTAGGCATGGCTATGTCTCTTAGAGAAAGTCTCACAAAGAATAATGAGGAGCTTACTAAGGAGTTGGCTTATGCAAATGAGTTATTAGCTAAATTCAACAAGAGCACTACTATTCTTGATGAGCAGATTCTGACATAAAGGCAGAAAGGAGATACATGTGTCTTGGGATACATAACCTTTGAACAAGGACAACCATCTAGTATTAAGGACACCATGCATGAAGCCAAATATGCACCAAAGACCAAGAAGAACATCGGTAAGAGAAACTACAAACCAATATATTTTAACTGTCATAAGGTAGGTCATACTATAAATGTTTGTAGAAGTAGATCCAGTACTTTTGATGGATATTGCTTCAATTGCAACAAGTATGGGCATAGAGTTGTTGAGTGTAGATCAAAAGTGAACAATCAGAGATCTTACATGAATCAGAGGTCTAACGGTGAATGGCAGAGATATTACAATAACCAGAGAAACCCTACTTGGCACAGACCTTATGTGAACTGGTATAGTCCATATGAAATGGAGAATGGATGGAATTTGACATGTTCAATCTATCACAACTATGATCATATTGCTATGAATTTCTAGAGAAGAACTGATAGAGGCAATGTTGGACCCTGGAGAGCATTTGGAATGACATGTTTCCACTATCACAAACTGAGACACATTGCAAGGTTTTGTAGAGCTAGAATGAACCAACCGGTTAATCAGTCTATTGACCGGAAAGGAAAGAAGAAAGTAGATGTGGAAGAAACTAGAAGTGAGATGAATAAGATATGGAGGAAGAAAAGTGAGGAGAAACCATCAGAGGACTCCAATTCTTCACCTTGTGTGGAGAATCCCTCACTGGAAAATTAAGCTATGTATGGAGCTTAGGGGGAACATATTGTCAGATCCATTTTTGGACCCCCTAAATGGTGTGCAGTAAGTCAAATCTACATGTTTTGATGCATTATGATGTTATGAAGTTATTTTGAATTGGTTACATCTCAAACTGATAAATTGGATGTAATATGTGAACTCATAGAAAGTTCTAGGGTTAAACGGTGATTAGGGCATGTTCAACCAATTTAGCTAGTAAAAGGCAAATAAAAAGGTGTTTTATAGTCTCATTTTTAACTTAGCATTTTTGAGAGCACATTTGGAGAGTGACAGAAACATAGAAGAGCATTTGATTTCTACTTTGGCAAAGTTAATAGAAGATTGTGAAGATTTGTGGAAAAGTGAATAAGTGGAAGAGCATTTAGACCGAAAACCCTAGTTGCAAAGAAGTCTGATGCTTTTAGCAAGTTTAAGGCATCCAAAGCATTAGTGGAGAAAGAAACCGGTAAGAACCTAAAGTTCCTTAGATCTGACCAGGGTGGAGAATTCACATCAGCTGAATTTGTGAAATACTATGATGAGAATGGAATGAAGAGACAACTATCTGCACCAAGAACACCACATCAGAATGGGATTGCAGAAAGGAGGAATCAGATCATAGTTGAAGCAACAAGAACGATGTTGATAAAAGGGGATGTACCTAAAATGTTTTGGAGAGATGTAGTTAGCACTGTAGTATACACGATGAACCAGGTATTGGTCAAGAAAGGTAGTGACAAAAGTCCTTATGAATTATGGTATTTTCATACTCCTAATGTTAGTTATTTCAAAGTCTTTGGCAGCAGGTGTTATATAAAGAGAGATGAGTATACCGGAAATTTTGATCCTAAAAGTGAAAAAGGAACTTTCCTTGGGTACTAAACTAAGAGAAAAGCATTCAAGTGCTTTAACAAAAGAACCAAGAAGATTGTGGAATTGCTAATGTGAAAGTTGATGAGTATTCTGACAAATTTGATGATACCATCAATTATGATACATTAGATGATCAGAAGCTAGTGATTATTGAACCAAAATTTCAAAATGATGTTGAGCAGAGCAGTGCGGAGGATGTTGCTCAACCAGTGGAAAATGATGATGAAGAACAAGAAGAGACTTCTATACCGGAACTGGTTATACCTAGATATGTAAAGTTGAATCACTCTACAGATCAGATAATTGGAGATAGGAATGCTAGAGTACAAACAAAAAGAAAGATCAAAGAAAGTGCTTGTCTGATTTCCACAATTGAACCTAGGACAGTGAGGGAAGATCTCAAGGATGATGATTGGATAAAGCTATGAATGAGGAGCTTGATCAAATAGAGAAGAAAAACACTTGGTTACTTGTTCCTAGACCACCTAATAAAGATTGGATTTCAAAGAACTAGTGAGGACATCAACATTTACTTGAAGACAGAAGGAGACAAGTGATTGATTGCAGAAGTGTTTGTAGATGATATCATATTTGGAGGAGATGATGACATGAGTTTAACTTTTGTAGAATAAATGAAAAAGGAATTTGAAATGTCTTTGATAGGTGAAATCAAATTTTTCATTGGTTTGCAGGTCCAACAGATGAAAGGAGGAATATTTATTAGCTAGTCCAAATATGTGAAGGAGGTATTGAAAACCTTTGGAATGAAAGACTCTAAACTAGTTGGAACCCCTATGGTTATTGTTTGCAGATTATCCAAGGAAGATGATTTAGATCCAGTGGATGAAACTAAGTATAGATCAATGATTGATAAACTACACTATGTTGTTCATAGCAGACCAAACATTGCTTGTGCAGTTGGTATAGTGGCTAGACTTCAGAATTGTCCTAAAGATAATCATATGGTGGTAGTGAAGAGATTTTTTAGGTGTCTTAGAGGAACTATTGATTATGGATTATGGTATCCATACAAAGGAAACTTCTCTTTGAAGGTGTACACAAATGCTGATTGGGCAGGTAATATAGATGACCAAAAGAGGACAACTGGTGGTGTATTCTTTCTAGGAGGAAGACTGGTATCCTGGACTAGTAAGAAACAAAGTTGCATTTCTCAGTTTACAACAAAAGCAGAGTATGTGGTTGCATCTATGAACTGTACTCAAGCAATATGGATGAGACATGTATTAGAAGGATTTAAGGAGAATATGATAGAACCAGTGGTCATATATTGTGATAATACAAGTGCAATAAATATTTCAAAGAATCCTGTATTGCATGCTTGAACAAAGAATATTGAACTAAAGTATCATTATCTCAGAGAAAGAGTGTAGGAAAAGAAAGGAGCAATTGGCTGACATCTTAACTAAGCCATTGCCTAAAGCAACCTTTGAGTATCTCAGAGGCAAGCTAGGGGTTATACCCCTATAAAAGGTCAACTAAGATGTTGTTGCAACATCAATCCAGTGAACTAATTGAAGATATTTCACTGTGGATTGATGAGAAAAGGGCTACTCCTTAGGGGGAGTAGCAGAAGATGAATTTGACACTTTGCGACTTTGGCATTGTTGTCAAAGGGGGAGAAGATAAGTAATAAAGGGGGAGAAGAAAAGTGATAAAGGGAGAAGAACAATAAAGAGAAGAAAGAGAAGAACTGATAAAGGGAGAAGAACCAGTACAATAGTCATAGCAGTTAGAGTTCTAGTTTTTCATGATGAGATTTTGATGATCTTTTGGTGTTGCCATCAATGCCAAAGGGGGAGATTATTGGCATAACTGATGGAGATGATGATGAGATGAGAAGATGAGTGGTAAAGTTGATATGAGGATATTGTTGGCTTGATGATGATGATATAATTGTAATAGGATGTTTTATGACTTTATTTATGTTGTCATTGATGGCAACCATGTTTTTTTAGTCATCTAGGTCATCTAGACCAACTGGTATAGCCTAACAAGTAGTGGAATGAGTTAGACAACAAAACTGCTAAGCTGTTGTCAACAGGTAAACAGGAACAAAGCGATGATCAAGTGATTGGTACGGATGATGGGAGATGATTCTGGTGTTACAGTTCCGAATATATGTTCATAACATTGGCATGAGTCTGTTATTGAAATTGCATCAAGTTTGGTGAACCAGAAAACACATTTGTAATTGACTGATATGAACTATGTGAAGAAGAATGTATACGGATATCAGATCTTTAACCGGTAATGATTTAAGGCTTGGTGGTGTATCTTATCATGATCATAACTTAGTGATGATGTGTCAGATTCTATGTGTAATGATAAGATGGTATTTGAGCGTGTACAAGGATCGGATTTCTTGGGAAACAACAAAGTGCTTAGTAGAATGTAACAAGGGTTTTATTGCTTATCAAATCAATGTGCAGTGATCATTCAACAATGCAAATCATCTAGAAATTTATTGTAATGTATTTTGGTGAAGTTTTTTGTCGTGGTTAATGTAAATTCATTGTATCTTGTTAATGTAATTAGGGTTTGTAGCCATTCTAACTGAAAAGTGTATTTAGGGCTTGTTGGAGAAGAGATTTTGTGTCGGTGATTTGAGGAGATGGTATTGCCAAACCAGATTGAAGTATTTGCATGTGTGTAGCAGAGTTGTGCTGAAAAGGATCTGTACTAGCAAGTAAGGAAGTGTTATAATCATATCATTTTCCCTGGTGTTCCCTAACAGTTACAACAGTTTGAAATCCCTTAACCAGGTAGATCCTAACACGTCTTATATTGTAAATCCCTTCATCGGGTGGCTCATTAACTTGAGTTTGAAATCCTCTAACAAGGTTACTCCTAATAGGGTTGAGGCAAAATCCCTTAACTATTAGAATCAATGACAGTCCCAAAGACACTGAGAGGGGGGGGGGGGGTGAATCAGAGTCTAATCGGTTAACAGAATATTTATACTTGTTAAAAACTTTGTATCCCAAAATAATGTACTGATAAATAAGAATTAATGCAACAAATGAGAATAACAGAGACAACATAGAGAACACACCATAACACAAGATATTTAACAAGGAAAACCAGTGTGGGAAAAACCTCCGTGGGATTTGTGACCCACAATATTCACTCACTAGCCAATGAATAAATATTACTTACATGAGGGGCCTGTACATGCAGGAATGCCAACAACCTAGAGCTCACTGCTCAACTACAAAATAGAAGTCTCACTAACTTACAAAATGGATGGTTAAATCCAATACAATGTACTGCTTAAATCAACATCAACTATGCCAGGTTCAGTATCGGTTTAAGCTCAGTCTATAACCAAAACCTTGCTCTCCTTATACAAAATTCTTCTATTAATTTTGCATCATATCATCTCTTTTATCACACATGTCTATCTCCAAAATGACCTACAAGACTTCATACATATATGAGTCTTTCACAATATACCAATTTGGCTTTAAAAAAGATAATTATATTACAATAAAAGATATTTCCATGTTGGCTTGAGTGTCTGTATACTGTTGCCGGTGAAAGTTCTACCAGTGCCGATGCTTGTCGGTGTATATAGAAATCTTAATGCTAGTGAATGCTAGTCGGTTGCCTATAAGTTTGTCACTTAGTTTGCCATGAATGATAACACAACCATTCTCACAAACCATTCTCATAAGAGTACAAAATGCCAACATTGACTGGGTGACTCCCAACAGGTCTTGCTCTTAACTAGACATATTGTAAGCTCTTAACCCAGCTAGACCTTTAACCAGGCACATTTCAAAAGAGTGCAAATATTTTGTGGGTGCTAATTCCCACCATGGTTTTCCCATTTGGGTTTCCACATGAAAAATCATTGTGTTATGGTTTGCATGCTTTGTTGGATGTTTGCTTATGTGGTTATATTTCTTGTATGCTTATTGATTATCAAGTTGGTGAAAGTAATCAGACTTATTAAGTTTTTGCTTGCAATGATTTAGCCCCCCCTCTCAGTGCCTTATAAGTTTATCAAAATATACTCCCACGAGGAGTAGAATTATTTATTATAAATGCATGCAAATATCTGGCTAGGTAGAAGGCGGGACATTAAGTCTGCCTTCTTCAGCTGCAAGAGTTTTGAAACTATGAGTAGCATTAAATTGTTGCAGCAATTGTTGTTTAGAAGATGGTTTATGGTAAGGTTTCAAGTGATGACCATTTACTAATAGCTTGAATTGCACAGGGTCAATCATTGTAATTTGCCCAACTCCATTGGGAAAATTTTTGCAAAATTTCATATAGGTCTAACCACCTTGTCTGTAATTTTCCCATGTTGTCTTTGTATCCAGAGTCATAAAGGAGTGTTCAATCTCTTGTCTAAAATTGCTTTTCTCTAATATATTTTTCATTCCATTTAATCCTTTGATTTTGTACCACTTTTGTTTGTTGTAAAGGTGATTTTCTCAATTCATCCAAAGCATTTAACTGCATCACCCTCTCTTTCTGTGCTACAGATATATCCTTGCCAAGTTCAAGTGCTGTTCTCAATTTTTTATGCTCAAACTCAATTGGCATCATGGCTTTTTTACCATATAACATTTCAAAAGGGGTAGAACTTGTGGTGGTTTTCCATGATGTTTTGTATGCCCATACTGCTTCAGGTAATCTAGCCGCCCTATGCTTTCTATGCACAACCACTATTTTGGTGAGAATAGACCCAATCTCCCTATTTGTGATTTCTGCCTGCCCATTATCTTGGGGATGGTAAGGTGTATATTTTCTATGCATGATATTATACTCATTTACTAATGTTATGACAAGATTTGAAGTAAATTGAGCTCCTTGATCTGTTACTATCTCCCTTGGAACTCCATATCCGGTGAAAATCTCTTCATGGAGGAATTATGCAACTTTGTTGTCTCTTGCATGCTTCATGGATTTGACTTCAACTCATTTGGTTACATAGTAAATGCAAACCAAAGTGTAAGACTTGCCATTTTATGGAGGATCAATGGGTCCTATAAAATCAAGTCCACATTTGTCAAATGGTGTGACTACCACTTGTAGATGTAATGGCATTTCATTTGATCTGGTTGGTTTGCCCATTCATTGACATCTATCACATTTTCTTATGTATTTGGTTACATCTTTATGTAGGGTAGGCCAATAGTACCCTATATTCAGTATTTTATGGGTTGTCCTTTTGGTTGCAAAATGCCCCTCATATGGCTCATCATGACATGCATGTAGGATGCCATAGGTTGCATCCTCTCATACACATCTTCTCATCACATGGTCTGACCTAGTATAAAATAAGCACATTTTTATCCATGAGAAATTAAAGATTTTTTCAACAAGTAACCTCTTCTCCTTGGGTGAAAAGTGAGAAGGAATTCTATTAGCAGCTAGATAATTGGTTATATCAGCATACCAAGGTTTATGAATAGTAATGGGGAACAAATGTTCATCTAGAAATGAGTCATCAATGACTTGTGGATCCTCCTTGGTTATCAACTTAGATAGAAAATCTGCTACCATATTTTCCCTTCCTGATTTATCAATAATGGTAAATCAAATTCCTACATCAACAATAACCATTTTTCTAAGTTGCTTGTGATTAAAGGGTTGATCATGAGATATTTAATAGTTGCATTATCTGTATGAATACAGATTTGATAACCAGTGATGTAATACCTAAATTTATTGAGTGCATATATGACTACTAACATCCCTTTCTATGTAATAGTATAGTTCAGTTCAGGTCCTTGTAGGTTTTTGTTGATTAATTAAATGGATGTCTCCACACTTTCTTCTTTCTGTCCCAAGACAACTCCAATAGAATAATCTGATGCATTAGTATGGATATGGAAGGAAAGTTCCCAATTGGGTCCTTTAAGAACATGTGCTTGAGTCAAAGATGTCTTCAAGTCAAAGAAGGCTTTCTCACACTATGATGTCCATTGGAATTCAACATCCTTTGTCAATAGATTATATAATGGACCTGCCATTTTGTTGATATCCTTTATAAACTGTTTGTAATAACTTGCATGACCCAATAAACTTTTGACATCCTTTTGTTTGACAAAAGTAGAAAGGTTGAGAATTACCTTGATCTTAGTAGGGTCAACTTGGATAACTACTTTTGAAATGTAATGCTTAAGCACTACTCCTTCCTGCATTATCATAAAACACTTTTCTTTATTGAGGGATAGATTCTGATCTTTAAACCTCTGTAAAACTCTTTCCAATTTTCTTAATGCTTCCTCAAAAGTGCCACCATAGGCAGTAAAATCATCCATATATATCTTTATGCAATCATGTGAGATATTTGAGAATATGGTTATGACTACTTTCTAAAAAGTATCCAGAGCATTACACAATCCAAATGGGAGTGTAGAGTAGGCATAGGTTCCCCAAGGGTAAGTAAATGTTGTTTTCTCTTGGTCCTCAGGTGCAATCCTTATCTAATTGTATCCACTAAAACCATCTAAGAATGGAATATATTGCTTACCTGTTAGAGAATCCAAGACCTGGTCTATGAAAGGGTGTGGAAAATAATCTTTCTTAGTTGCAACATTAAGATCTCTATAATCTACATAGACTCTCCACTTTCCCCCTTTTTTAGGAACTATCATAAGAGGTGACACCCATTGACTATCAAAAATTGGGTAAATGAATCATGTGTCTAGTAACTTCTGCAATTATCCTTTTACTATTTCTCTTAATGCAGGGTTAATCTTCCTATATGGCTACCTTACCAGTCTACAATGGGTACACAACTTAGGATCCAGACCCTTCATGTCATAGGCAATCCCATGCAAATGCTTGCTAGTGAGACTTAAGAAATTCTATTAAAGACATATGTTGTTCCTGATTGAGTTTACTGTTAATGTTCCAAAAAAATTCTGGTGAAACCTCTACTTGCTTAGTCAATTCAATCATAGATGCTTCACTAACACATGGCATTTGTACTTCATGTGGAAGCAATGTATGAAGAAAATCTTCAGTTGTAGGAAAGCTGGGTGAACAGGGAGTAGGAAGTTGTTAGACAACTCGGATAACCAGTGGACAACTAAGAGTGGGGGTGAATCAGTTGTCAATAGATTATAGAACTTTAAGTATTAAAACCTTATTATTGGAATATATAAACCAAATACCAGAATAGAAGATATAGCAGTTAAGCACAAATATAAGCCACGAAATATTTACCAACCATCCACAAAAGATAATACCAAGATTTGTATGTAGAAAACTTGGTAAAGGGAAAATCCATGGTGGGAAGCCTACCCACAGTTAGATAATACTTCTGTAGTAAGTATGTGATTACAAAAAGAGGGGCCTACACATGTAGGAAGGTCAACATCCTAGAGCACACTTCTCATCACTAAAGGATCCTCACTGACTATAATTAAATCCAGACTAAATCCAGAAAGAAGAGTGAACTTCAAGAATAACTTCTCCTATCCCTGAGTATAGTTCTGGTTAAGCTCAATATCAGAGGTCTTAAAACTCTTTTACAAACCCAATTCGATCACCTATGATCGATCAAAACCTTTGCATATGATTACAACCTTATTCACACACAGATAATCGCACAATCCCATAACCCATGATCTACAAAGAGATCTTACATCATATTTATACCAACTCAGGACCTAAACAATTAGGTCGGCCACCTAGAAGATAATATAATAAGTTCATAACATAAACCATCAATCCAATGATCAACCAAGTCGGCCTAAGACCGAAATAATATAATCCAATCAATAAATCCAACTGGTAACCCATCGGGATCATCCACCAACATGTTACATAAACCGGTCCATAACCTAGTAGAATAAGACCAGACCTAAAATAGGTCGCCATAAACCAAATCCAACACCACTGATCACTAGGAAAATAAACAAGATAACCAACAACATCTTAAAAACCATCTAGAATTCACACCAACACCACTTATCAAATGCATCAAAAAATCTTCAACAAAGCTCTATCAGTAAAACCCTTACTGGTGACCAAAAGGCTTACTAGAGAAAATGATAGCTTTTGAGTCATCAAATCTCAAACCAACTGATCATGATATGTATCTGAATAGCATGAATGATAGATCTAAACCAATTCCACAAACCAAAGCATACTGGAGCATACCAGATCAATATCATAATCCAACCGCTCTACTGGAAGCCAGTAAACAACCAAAACAGTCGGTGTTGCCATCAATGACAAAACATCAATACAACACATAATCAATTCCTCCAATTTTCCAACAATCTCCCCCTTTAGCATTGATGGCAACACTAGATGTGAAAAACATCCAAGTGCCAAGAAATGCCAAACAAGTCTCCCCCAAAGGAAGATAGCCAACAAACTCCCCAAAATGATATGACAATGAAGTTCTGAACCAATAGACCATACTCCCCTTGTGAAAGATATCTTGGTTAAGCTCCGATCTCTCCCCTTTGACTGATGTTATAGTTAAGTTCTATTTTTCACATATATCTCTCCCCCTTTGACATCAATTCCAAAAATCTGACATAAACATCAAAGATAAATTATAAAACCCTTGAACCACACAGTTGACTACTCCCCCTAAGTAGTAGCACCAACAAATCAATCTGAATGAATGATAGCTTTGATAAATGCATATCGAACTGATGCCAATTGGCATCACTCAGGTCTCTACCAGAGGGGCAGAAACCCCCAATCTATCTCTGAAGTACTCAAATGATTCCTTAGGCAAATGTTTAGTGAAGATATCTACAATCTGCTCTTTAGTATTCACATAAACCAAATTGACTTAATTTTCTTCTACCTTCTCCTTCAAAAAGTTATATTTGATAGATATGTGATTAGTCTAAGAATGAAATATCAGATTCTTTGATATGTCAATAGCAGTAGAGTTATCATAGTGAATAACTATCGGTTCATTACAATCTACCCTTATATCCTTCAACATTTGCTTCATCCATAGAACTTGTGTATAGTTAGTAGCATTAGAAACATACTTGGCTTTGACAGTAGCTAAAGAAGTACATGACTGCTTCTTGTTGATCCATGAAACAAGTTTATTTCCAAGAAAGAAATATCCATCGGATGTGCTCTTTCGGTCATCAACATCTCCAGCCCAATCTGCATCTGTATATGCACATAGTATAAAACCATCATTTTAGGATACCACAAACCATATTCACTTCTTCCCTGCAAATACCTGAAAAATCCTTCTCACCGCACTCTTATGATTCTCTCTAGGATCACTCTAATATCTTGATACAATACAGATTGCATTCATTATATCTAGTCTAGTCTGAGTCAAATATAACAAACCTCCTGTAGACGTATAAAAATGACCATATTCCTAAATGAATATTTAATGTTCATTTTATTCTCATTCCTCTATTTAATTAAATCTAATTTAATTAAATCATCCACATTCCTCTATTTTAATAAAATAAATTATTCAATTTATTTATTTAAAATTCACTTAAGCCTCTTTATATCATTTAATTGAATAAATCATTTTATTTAATTAAATCCCTTCTCTCTACTTTTAATTAAATTTACATTTAATTAAATAGTTCACCCCAAATAAATAAATCTAATTTATTAAAATCCCCCTTACAACCAAATTAGAATAAAGCAATTTATTTTAATTAAATCCTATTATCCCTCACCCACTTGCATTTTCCTACATCTCCCACTTGCCTCCTAACCCTCTTCCTAAACTCTTCTATAATCCCTCTAATCTTGATCAATTAACCTAAACCCTTCAATTATCCCCTTTCCCTAAATTTGAGGAGGTCACTTCTCAAATTTGAAGTAAAGTCTTCCAAAGGTATTAAAGCCTTTATGCCTTCAACAAGCTAACTTGTTGAATAGCCCCAAATTTGGAAGGACTCTTACAAATTTTTCCCCAAAGTATTTCAAACCATTAATGGTTAACTAACCCTTTGTGGCATGGTTAGAGACTTTTTGCCTAACTCAACCCTCGTCTAACCCAGGGGTCTCATCAAGCATTGATTGCTTTGACCATGGTTATCTCCTTAACCCTTGCACAAGAGTTTACCCCTTGGGTAAAAGCTTTATCCAATAGATAACCCTAACCTAACCTTAACCCTTACCTCCTAAGGTAACCATGAGGTTTTCTCAAGCATTTAATGCTTCTTACATCTCCTCTCAAGCAGTCTTATATTGACAATTTTCACCATTTCATTGGTAAGAATTGTAAACATGGATTGATAACTTTCAATCCTGACCCTTGATAAGATCCTTCAATTCTAACCATCCATTGCCTTGTTTCTTCTATAAATAAAGCCCTCATCCCTCCATTTTATCATACAAGTCTTTAGCATCATACTTATACTTAATTTTAGCAAGCATTTAGCCTCTCTTTGCAATAGAAATAAATCTAATAATCATTTTAGATCATTTATATCATCTTAGCTTAAATCATATAACTAGTATATCATGTTAGGATAGTATTTTTACTAACCTTGTCATCTTATCATCTAGTTTAGTTTATTTATAGAATCATGCATAAATAGGATGCATTCATACTAAATTTGATCTAAAGCATCCCTCGTTCTTGCATTTGTCATCCCTAAGTCACTTTTCTTAGTGATCTGAGAGAAAAGGCATTGGCTTGAGGGATCTTGTGAGATAAAGAACCATGGAACACTCCTTGGGAAGTTGAGCTATTCCTCATGGCTCCATAACGTGCATCAAGAGTCCCATGGGTGTGTGGGCAAGTCTTTGAATATTTTCACAATTTAAGTTTCATTGAACTGCTTTTCCCGCATACATTTCTAGCGCCCACCATGGGTTCCAACCCCATTAATCAAGTCGGTTTTTTAATAAGACCAACTTTGAAGGTACGCGGGAAATGAGAATCGGCGCGTAGGGAGCATGTCTTAGTGCATCTGGGTAACAATTCAGTGCATTTGGTTAGCGATTCAGCACATCCGGTTAACAATTCAGCACATTCGGTCTACTATTCAGCATGTGGGAACCCTTCCTTAGCGCATAGAGTTTTTAATCTTTCTTGTAGCTTTTAGCACGAGAATTTAATAGTCCAGCACATTTGGCAAACAACTTAGTGCGTCGGTTTTGTTTGATAGCGCATCTAGTTAATATTTCAACGCATCCAGTGCATTCGGTAGCGCATTACAAACAAAAAGCAAGAAATAATTTGTAATAGAGACCTTGAAAATTAGACTTGTGGAAGTCCCCGAAACCATCCTTTTGCTAACTGATTAACTGTTGTTTTGCAGATTACTAACAGTTTAATTGCAGGTTTGGAGTCTATTTTATTTAGGCTAGAATTAAAGTAGTTTAAATTTTACTAACTTTTCTAAGTTAGTTAAAATTAAAATTCCTTTCATTTCTTGTTTAACTAAAAATTGAATTCACACCTTAAAAAGAACAACAACAAGAATATTTCTTGCTTTCTTAGGAGAATTTTCATTTGGGACATCTAAAAAGAACCAAAAAAATTTCATTTTTGCAAAAGGCTTTAAAAATAACCTCACCATCCTTTGGTGTTTAAAAGGATCAACTTTAATTTTTGCACGGTAAAAGAACCTCACTTGTCAAGTTTTATTCAAAATAAAAGAGGGAAGTTCTTCCCCTTTTGTCTATTTCTTTTGTTGACCAAAAATCAAAATTTTTGCTTTGTTGACCATGTTTCTTTACTAGAATAGACAATCACTGATTTGAGGAAATAAAATAAACACCATGTTTTTGTGGAGAAATATCTCCATATAGACTTTAAACAAATCATTGTGATAAAAGGCTAAAAAGAACACTTGTGTGCTTTGCTTCAAAAGTGGGAGGTATATGCTCTCCCCTTAACTGGGTGATCAAATAGCCAAACCACTCTTACACTTTCAGTGTTTATAGCATTTTAAATCCTTTAGAAGGCCTACCCTCACAAGGAGTCAACAAACTCTTAAAGCCATTCTTTGGCTGGTGTGAGGGGAACGACCTAAGTGGGGAATGGATTTGACGCCAAGTGTTCCAACCCACTATAATCAAAAGTGGAAAGTGACGAAAGTCCTTTTCAACGGTTGTGTGCAGCAATTAGCCTTCCCCCAGTATCTTTACGATACGTAAAGACTTTGTTCTAAAGGTTGGGAAGCCTCTTGAGGGATTTTATCACTGACGGTCAAATAGGAAGCCTAACTATGAACTTTAGTGTTAGAAACCTTGAGCCAAGTCAGTATCCAAACATTTGCAGTATCATAGTGCAAGGGTGGGGAAGAATCCGCCCCCAAGATTACTCACCATATATCTCCCAAGATAACTACTCAATTGTGAAGCAATTCACTTTGAGTTAATTTTTGGCAAAAGGCAAAAAAACGGGCGCCCCCTAGGGGGTGACAAGGCTATTTGAGCTGATGAAGTATCGAGACTAGTGAGCTATGGTATTATTGATGACCCTTGAATAAAGAGTCTAATTGAATTATATTTTCTATATCTAAATCTGTTAAAACACTAGGGATTTAAACACATCCTCACAGAACATACACTCATTGTTTAGACTAAGAAAAATGGTTATCACTTTTATGTTGTGTTTTCATGTTATACCTCAGAAAATTATCCATCACAGTTGAGAAAAAAAATAAAAATCAAGAATCACAGAAAAACTACCAAGTCAAAACAACCAGGGCAGTTTAGCACATAAGAGCAACATCTTAGTGCTTTGGAACCATCTTTTAGCATGGGAAAGCTTCAACTTAGCGCATACGCAATCCCAGCCTTCAAAATGCAAACCTTAGTGCTTGTTGAAAACATCCTAGCACGTTAGAGCAACAACTTAGCATGTTGAATTTAAACACTAGCGCTTTGAGATCAAAAGTTGGCGCATTGATAGGACATATTAGCGCATAGCTTTTAAAACTAGATCAAAATCAAACAATCCAAGTTAGCGCATCAGAAAGGCATCTTAGTGTGTTGAGATCATTCTCTAATGCGTTGAAGACATTTGGTAGTGCATTGGTTTTTTGGCTGAGCGCATAGCCAAAACTGAGAAAACAAAGAGCAAAACAGAAACTTTTTTGAAAAATTCTAAGAACAGTTTAGGAAGCTATTTTTCCTCACTTGAACTCCATCTGGAAGAAATTCAAAATTAGAGTATCAAAACCATTCCAAAAGCAAGTTTTCTTTAAAAATGAAATTGTCAAAATCCAAAAACTAGTCAAAAGATAAAACACATCTTTTCTATCAGAATCAGGTGACACCATCGCACGTATCGAAAGGTCCTCCAATCAAACGGATTTTATTCCAAAAACATACTTGTTTCAAACTTAAAGTTGTCAAATCAAGTTTCCATATCGGGAAAGCTCTTATTCCGTAACATTTGACGCACTTTATCGTGAGGGGGCATCTAAACCTTCATTTGATAAAAGTACACTTAAGTTTCCAAACAAGATATAATCCAAAACAAATCAAAGGAAACCATTGATCACCTGTGCATGACTAATCCTCATATCTGAGAAGAAAGAGTATTTATCATAAAACTAAGTTGAGGAAACAACAACCTAGTTCTCCGAGACTTGCTAAACAGAATAGATTTTTATACATCAATCACCAACTCTTAAAATCTCATCGAACATTCCTCTATCATATTCCTCCGTCATATGCACTTGTATCTTCAAGACAAAACAAACAAATTTGATGAGGAACCATTGAGGAGTAGAGCATTCTGTCAAAAAGAGACATTCAGACAAAGCTTGAATCACGGAGGAATAATCAATCTAGCTTTCTTCCCAGACGTTTGCATTACTTACAGCGTACCTCGAGTAGAGCCACCAACACCTGAACAAGACACAGAAGAGGAATTCATTCCCTTCTTCACAGAGAGTTTCTACTAGATGCCCACTATCACTCACTCTCAATGAAACAAACAA
Source organism: Cryptomeria japonica (assembly GCF_030272615.1). Lineage (NCBI taxonomy): Eukaryota > Viridiplantae > Streptophyta > Pinopsida > Cupressales > Cupressaceae > Cryptomeria > Cryptomeria japonica. The sequence continues at coordinate 444,114,024 of NC_081407.1, read as the reverse complement.
AGGGAAACACAACTAGAGTCTAGTATGGGGCGACGATTATCAAATCCCTTCGACTATCCAAATCTAGAAGACACGGAGATCACTGAAGAACTCCTTCAGGAATGCCAAGAAAGTGCCTTGTTCCAAAGACTCATGGAAAAAATCATAGAGGCTGATAAAGAAAAATACCTACTAATGCTCGCAAGCAAAGGAGTTAGGATTCCTGAAGACTTTGATTCAAACATCTTTAGAACAAGGTCTTGACTCTATACTTATCAAGAACAACAAAGAGAAGAAGACGTAGGTGACCTTGAGAAAAACATCCCTGAGCAAAACATACCCGAGCAAAACATCCTTGAGAAAAAAATATCGTTACACATGCCATTCCAAACTAGAAACAATGAGAACGAAGAACTCTTCCCTTGGCAAAAAAATGCACCCTTGGTTGCTCTTACACAGCAAATGTAAATGCTGCAAAAACAAATGCAAGACATGCAACAAGGATCAACAGTATGGTATTCCTTGAATGAAATTTGTCCTTATCCTTTTGACAGAAGGTTAAACATGGTACCTTTTCCCCCAAATTCAGATGTTCCCAAATTTGACAAATATGATGGGAAAATGGATCCTCATGATCATGTCCGGGAATTCTGTACCATGAGCCTGAAATTTTCCCATGATGACACTTATTTAATAAGGTTATTCCCAAGAAGCTTGGGAGGGCAAACAATGGAATGGTTATCCAAAATCACACCTCCTGTCAGATCCTTTGATGAATTAGTCAACAAATTTATCACTCAATATTCCTACAACATTCAACATGCCATCACCATGCTAGATGTCTGCAATACCAAATAGAAGAACAATGAAACATTCATGGTATTCCTTCAACATTGACGATGAATAGTCTCGAGATATCTGTTAGGATTCCCATAGATATTGAGAGGGGGGGGGGGTGAATCAGTATCTAACCGGTGAATAGAATTTCTTAACTTAAAACATGTAGAACATATTATAACAGTGTACCAGTATGCAAGAAATAAAGAAATAAACAGAATTAAAAGCATCCACATGAAAAGTGAAGAGGGAAAAATAGATTTGAAAGGTAAATTGATCAAAACATAATGAAATAAACATGCAGAATGCTAAAATATCATAGAAAGACCATTTCACCTGGCTATTTACCTTCTCCTTCGGATTGAGCTTGATGAAGTGAAGGGGCCCCTTGATAATGCTCCACTTGATGTGCTCCTTTGATTGCTGGATGTGGATGGCTCTCCAATATTGAGCACAAATGATAAGGATGAATGATAAGGATGAGATGATCAAGCTGCCAAGATGATTTCCTGGGCTCAAAAGGGTAGCATAAGCTTACTGAATTTCAAGATATTTTTTGAATGAAGGGATGGAACCCTATTTTATAGGAAGAGGAGAAGAAAATGAATGGCTAGGATGAATTCAAGATGAAGGGCTAAGATTTACTTGTGAGGTCACACAAGGTCCAAGAGAGGGTGTGGAGACCAAGAAATATGCCTTAAAGGCATTTCGTATCTCCACACTCTACAAGATGCATTGGAGGAATTAAAAATTCTCCAAAAATGGATATTATGGGGATTAGAAGAATAAAAAGGAATTAAAATTTCCTTGGGAGAGGGAAATGCCTAGAGGAATGTGAGATTTCGAAAATCTTACATTCATCTAGAAAAAGAGCATTTAAAGCTAGTGGCTGGATGAAAGGACAAAGAGTTGACTTTGTAGCTAATCATGATGATTAGCCATTAACGACTCATTAGGAGGGGAATTAGAGGAAATGTTAGGTGGGATTTATATTTGTAGGAGAATTTGACTAGGAGAGAGAGTGAGTGGAGGGAATAAAAAATTAGAAGACTAATGTTAAGTGAGTTTAGGGAGTTTCTAGAAGAATTTATTAGGTTAATGATGAATTAAGAAGATGATTTGTAGGAATCATGTAGGTTAACTAATTAATTGAAATTAATTAGCTGAGAGGAAGATTTGTGAGGATTTGATTTTTTAGAAGAATAAAGAAAGGGATTGATTTATTAAATAAATCATATGCTATAGTGACAATATTAATTATATTTAATTAATATTGAGAATAATTTTAATTAACATAATTATTTAATTAATTATGTGAGGAATTAAAAATAATTAAAATAATTATTTTTAACTGTCTACATTTTGCCCCTCTTTGAAGCGAGGTGTGATGACGCATTGATTCAAAGAATAATCTTGTTTTGATGTTGATATTGGTTTGATAGGATGCCCTGGCTCTTGATTTATAGATTATGGTATGGTGATGCCCCCTCAGGAGATCAATTGAGGTATTTGATCTTTGGAGTTTTGCAAAATTGATATCCCGATAGATTGATTTGATTCGATTGATAAGATCTAGATTCAGTTTGGTTTCAAGAAGAATTCATCCTGTATAAGACAAAGATGATCAAAGTGTTTGGTTTCAGGGAGGATTCATCCTGTATAAGACATGATTGATCACAACGTCTTGTTTCAGAAAGGATTCATCCTGTATAAGACATGATAAGAGCGTCTGGTTTCAGGAAGGATTCATCCTGTATAAGACATGATCGATCACAACATCTGGTTTTAGAAAGGATTCATCCTATATAAGACATGATAAGAGCATCTGGTTTCAGGAAGGATTCATCCTGTATAAGACATGATCGATCACAACGTCTGGTTTTAGGAAGGATTCATCCTGTATAAGACATGATCGATCACAACGTCTGGTTTCAGGAAGGATTCATCCTGTATAAGACATGATCGATCACAACGAATGTCTGGTTTCAGGAAGGATTCATCCTATATAAGACATGATCAGAGTGTCTGGTTTCAGGAAGGATTCATCTTGTATAAGACATGATTAGCTCGTCTAGTTTCAGGAAGGATTCATCCTGTATAAGACATGATCAGATCACAACGTCTGGTTTCAAGAAGGATTCATCCTGTATAAGACATGATCAGATCACAACGTCTAGTTTCAGGAAGGATACATCCTGTATAAGACATGATCGATCACAACATCTGGTTTTAGGAAGGATTCATCCTGTATAAGACATGATCAGATCACAACATCTAGTTTCAGGAAGGATTCATCTTGTATAAGACATGATTAGAATCAGAATTGATTATGTGAGGGAAAAATAAATAAAAAAAATAGAGGAAGAAAAATTAGGGTGGAAGGGATAAATGAGGAAGATATATGAAGTAGTCGTGAGGTATTTGTAAAGAAGAATAAGAGATGCGAGACCACGAAGGAAAATGGGGGCAATTGAGAACTCCCTGGGATTATTGAGTTTAGGATTTGATGGAATGATGGTGAGATTTTGTGCACAACAAATATGGAGAGCCAACCTAGTTTGATGTTGCCCTGAGTGACTTGCGCCACTGCTTATAGAAATCAGGATGCCATGAGAAATCTAGGGCATGGACTGACTCTGTAGACAAACGGGAATTTCTTGCACACAACAATGCAAGTGTTAAGAAACACTAATACAAAGTTGTGGGTTTGTGCAAGGAAACCCTCAAACACACCGATACCTCTTGTATACGAGAAGGTAAGTGTTGATAAACACTAGTACCAGGTCGCCAGTTTATACAAGAAGGATCCAAAACATGCCATACTATAAAATATGCCCTAGTATGCACCTATCATAACATACCTGGATATGGAAGAACCCAGGCAGTCGTAAATAGTGGCATTTGTAGGGCAAAAGATGCAAGCCTATATGAAAAAAATCTAACAAAATCTAACAAGTCTCTTCCTTGCGACCAAATGATACCTCTTTCCAAGAGTAGAACTAGGATGGACTTGGGATTGTTTCTCAAGACTTCTTGAAGCTTATACAGAGGCATGAAAGCTCAGTTTCACTGGGACATTTCTTGTTCATGATTAGGCGAAGACTCATCATCATACGCATGTTTTATTGGGAGGCAGAAAAGAAGGAATGTTGTGCATGGGTGGGCTGGATGGCAGATGATTTGTAGTATCGACCTGATAGACAGTGGATCCGGTTATTTACCTTGGCACCCGCACAGAGATTTTCACCAAGATACTTGCCCATAGCATCACAAATTGTTTTTTTTTCTTTTTTTTGATTTTTTTCTTCTTCTTTTTTTTAATTTTTTTGTATCATAAGGTGCCTGTTTGCTAGGTTTGCACCAAAGTGACAATTTTTTCAGGAACTTTTTTTTTTTTTTTTTTTTTCATTTTTTTTATTATTATTATTTTTTTGACAATTTAAGACTTTCTAAGGACTAAGCAAAAACCTTTTGAGGTGCATGGTATTCATCGGATCATCCAAAGGATTGCCTTCAGGAGTAGCCAACTGATAAGCTCCTGATCCATATTTCGCTGTGATTACATATGGTCCAAGCCAGTTAGGCTCGAACTTGCCTTTCTTTTCTCATTCTTGTAGATTTTTCTGATTCTCCATGAGGACAAGATCACCCACTTGGAATTCTCGGGTTCTAACTTTTTTATGATAACTCATGCGCAGACGGTTTTGATATACCTGGGGATGATTCAAGGCCTTGAGGCGCCTTTCATTTAACAATTCTAGCTCTTGTAAGCGGGCAATTCTATATTCTTCCTCTGGTAGGATGTTTTGCAATGATACCCTTAGAGAGGGGATCTCGATCTCAAGGGGAAGGATAGCTTCAAAACCAAATACTAGGGAATAAGGAGTGGCGCCTGTGGGGGTGTGGATGGAGGTGCGGTAGGCCCACAATGCAGGATGGATTTGGAGGTGCCAATCACGGCCCGCTTCATTGACTATCTTTTTGAGGATTTTTATTAGGGTTTTATTAGAAGCCTCAACTTGGCCATTGCCTTGGGGATAATATGGAGTGGAGAAGCGATGTTGGATGTTGAATTTTTGGCAGAGTTCTTTGACATCCTGGTTTTTAAATTTTTTACCATTATCTGTGATGATAACTTTTGGGATGCCATATCGGCAGATTAGGTAGTTCAAGATGAATTTGGATATTTGCTTGCTGGTGGTGAAAGTAAGAGGGATAGCCTCTACCCACTTGATGAAGTATTCGGTGGCGGTGATAATGAATTTATGTCCGTTGGAAGATGAAGGGTGGATTTTCCCAATGAGATCGAGCCCCCACTGCGAGAAGGGCCATGGTGTAATGAATGGCTGCAATTCTTGTGACGGTGCATGAATCTTGTCACCATGTTGCTGGCAAGGGATGCATTTCTTCACATAGTTGTATGCATCTTCTTCCATTTTAGGCCAATAGTATCCTATTCTCAAAAGTTTTTTAGCCAATGTGAGTCCACTTGAGTGTGCCCCACATATGCCCTCATGTACTTTGTGTAATACCCATTCGGCTTCTTGTTTATCTAAACACCTTAGGAGGGAACCATCAAAATGCCTTCTCAACAAGGTGTCTGCAAGGATGGTGTAACGGGCACATCGGCGGATGAAAGTTTGTTGTTGGGTTTTGGTGAGATGTGGGGGAATGGTGTTGTCTTTGAGGAAAGCGAAGGTTTCTTGGTACCAAGGGGACTCTGGACCAATGAGAACACACACCATTTCAGATTCTGGTAGGTCGTATGCCGGTATAAACAATTGCTCGACCAAGAACTCGCACTTCTGACTATGTGCTAGCATTTGAAGGAGGGAGCCAATGGTGGCCATTGCATCTGTAGCCCTATTGTTTGTTCATGGGATTTGATCAAACTTGATTGCCATGAAATGTTGCTTAAGATCTTCAACCATGGTACGGTAGGGAAGGAGTTTATCATCTTTTGTCTAGTATTCATCATTGACTTGTTTTATGACGAGCTAGGAATCGCCATAGACTTGTAATTCTTTTATTTTCCAATGGATAGCCAAGCGTAAACCTGTGATGAGGGCCTCGTATTCTGCTATGTTATTAGTACATGCAAAGGCTATCTTGTTTGATTTGGGGATGCCATCTCCTTTAGGTGTGACCAATAATATTCCTGCCCCCAATCCATTTTGAGTGTAGGAGCCATCAAAATACAATTTCCATGTGGAGGATGTGGTAATAGTCATAATGAACTCATCTGGTAATTCTGTGAGAAGAGGATGGTCACCTGGAAGTGGAGCTTCAGCCAGTTGATCTGCAATGACTTGTCCCTTGATTGCCTTTCTGTCCACATATTCAATGTCAAACTCACTTAAGAGCTTGACCCATTTAGCCATTCTGCCAATGAGAGCAGCTTTTGACAGAAGATATTTAAGTGGATCAATTTTAGCAATTAATTTTGTCTTGTTGTTTAGCATATAGTGTCGTAGTTTCTGTGTGCTGAATACTAATGCCAAACATGTTCTTTCAATGGGGGTATAGTTGAGTTCATATCCTACTAGCGTCCGACTAATGTAGTAAATGGCGTGTTCCTTCCCTTGATCATCTGTTTGCACCAACAATGCCCCCAATGCTACTGTGGCAGCACATATGTACAAAATGAGGGGTTTTCCAGGGGTAGGTGGCATCAAAACTGGAGGTGATGCTAGATATTCTTTTAATTTTTCAAAGGCCTTTTGACAAAGGCAATCCCATTTGAATTTTGTGTCTTTACATAACAAATGTGCAAATGGATGGCACTTGTCAGCTAGCTGTGAAATGAAACGCATGACAGACTGGAGTTTTCCCTGGAGACTGCGTAGTTGTCTGAGAGTTTTTGGCAGAGGCATTTCAATAATAGCTTTTACTTTTACGGGATCAACCTCAATGCCTCTGCGGGAAACAATGAATCCTAGTAGTTTTCCCAATGTGACGCCAAACACACACTTTTTAGGATTTAGGCGCAACTTGTATTTTTCCAATCTTTCGAAGATCTATTTTAGAATAGGGATGTGCTCTTGTCTTGTCTTGGATTTGCCTAGCAGATCATCCACATAGTCCTCCATAATTTTGTGCAAGAGGTCATGAAAAATTATTGTCATTGCCTATTGATATGTAGCTCTAGCATTTTTAAGGCCAAAAGGCATGACCCGATAACAGAAAGTACCCCATGGTGTTGTGAATGCGGTTTTATGCTGATCCTCATCTGCTATCCTGATTTGGTTGTATCCAGAAAACCCATCCATTAGCGATAGCATTTCATGTCCTGTTGTAAGATCCACAATCATATCTATGTTTGGGAGCGGGAAATCGTCTTTAGGACAAGCTATATTTAGATCTCAAAAATCTATGCAAATGCGGATGCCCCCAGCAGGTTTGCTGACAGGCACAATGTTGGAGACCCATTTAGCATAGTCTATGGGTTTGATAAATTCTGCGTCTAACAACTTTTGAAGTTCTGCCTTGACCAAGAGAGCAATATGCGGGTGCATTTTGCGGAGTTTTTGTTTTACAGGTTTTGCATCTGGGCGGACGGCGAGATTGTGAACCACCAAGGCAGGATCCAACCCTGGCATATTAGAATAGGACCATGCAAAATTGATTTTAACCTCTATAAGGAAGTTGATGAAGTCTTGTTTCTCGATTTCAGTGAGGGATTTGGCAATGAGCACACTTTTTGGAATGACTTCAGTGCCCATGTTGATGTTGTCTGTTTCTTCTATCAACAAATTTGATTTGTCCTGTGGAAGGTAACCAATGGTAGGGAGGTCAAATCCCTCATCATCAAGTGCCTTTTCCAGGTTTTCACTTTCAGATATGCCCTTTGTTTTTATTTTTTGTTCATCCAAAGGCGCCTCAGGGAGGTTTTCACCTAGGAAATCACATCTTTTTCTTTTATTATCTTTTTTGTAGATAAGGGCATTGACTTGACTACCAAAGTATCCCTTTTCATGTAGTTGAATACCCTCAATTCTATTACCATCTTCCATATTTTGCGTTGTTAGGAGAGAAATGAGAGCATTATCGTCGACGCAGATATCTAAATTGGGTTTGTCTCATTGGCCCCAGTCAATGAGTTCAGGATGGACAAGATGTAGCTCATGTGAAGTGGGAGGGGTTACGGGGGTGATGGTATTGATGTAAGCATCGAAGAAGGTATCTTTCTCGTATTCATAAGGCATTTCATGGAATTCCTCTTCGTCAGCGCTTTCGATATCCAAAGAAGGACTAGAAGGGGCACCAGTGATAGTAATCTTAGGCACCGGGGTGTACCCCAAGCCTCTGTTGTATCTGTAGGAGATAGGATTTATGGGTGCTTTTCTTCCTTTCTCCTCTTGTCCCAGACCGTGTCCTTTGTAACCCATTTTTTCAACTATGGCAAATGCTTTTGGATATATTTCTTTGGATATTATTGTTGGATCATCGTCCTCTTCCCGGTACAGCCATGAAGAGATATCTACTTCGAGGTTCTCATTATCAAGTAGGCCCCATTGCTAGAAGGTGGTGCTTTGGCATTGCATGACTGGTTTCGGGTCCTTTTTTAGCTCTTTTGGTTTGCCAAATGACTTAGGAGAGAGAGGGAGGTTTCCTATTAATAAGACATCCTCCAATTTGTATTCTCCACAGCCATTATCCAAGATCTTGATTTGATTATTTGGTTGGGATGATGTGGAGGCAACATTTGATGTGTCAGATGGAAGTGTTGGCGAAGGTCTATTTAGTGGGCAATGATATGGATGCTTCCCCTCTAATAGTTTGCAATATTGAAAAGGTTGGGGATCACCTTTGATAGTGATCACTCTTCCATTATAGGGGAATTTGATGCATTGGTGATAGGTGGAGGGTACAGCCTGCAAGGAATAAATCCATGGCCTCCCAAGAAGAATGTTGTAGGGGAGATCAAGATCTAGTACTTGGCAAGGGGTTTTAATTGTAATGGGGCCCACTTGAAGAGGTAAGGTGATCATGCCCTTTGAAATTCTTTCTGCATCATCATATGCCTTTATTGTGATCCTTCCTGATGTGTCTATCAGATCCTCAAAAAGTCCCAATTGTTTTATCAATTTGTATGTACACAGATTAAGCTCGGATCCACCGTCTATCAGGATACGTTTGACCTTGTGCTTGTGGATGAGAGCTTCGATGTGCAAAGGTTTGTTATGGTCCTCATCTACGGGAGCATCTTTGGAGTTAAATACAATGTGTTGTTGGGAAACAAGGTTTCCAATGAGGGTTTGAAACTGGGTGGCATTGATGTTATCAGGAATGCGTGATTTGAGAAGGGCTTGTTCCAAAATTTCTTTATGGACTGGAGAAGTCTTGAGAAGTTCCAAAATGGAGATCTGCGCGGGTGTCTTCCCAAGTTGATCAAGGAGGTCATATCGGCAGGTGGAAGACATGGGTGGAGGGTTTGGTGGGGGAGGAACTCCTTGGATGGTGACTCTTCCTCGGCGTGTAGTTGCATTACAATCATTCTGGAAATGGGAGGTGGAAGGCGTGACACCTTGAATGACTATTCGAGCCGGGTTTGGTCTGCTTTGGGAAGGAGGAGGATTAACTCCTTGAATGGTTATGACATTGACATGATTGTCTGCAGGTTCAATGCGACTTACTAAAAAAATCAAAACCGGTTACGTGATTAGCATAGTCATAATCCATTACGTTAGATGATGAGCCTTTTCCTTTATCATGCTTTGGGAAGGGTTCTTGGTACATTTTGAGTTTGTCATTGTTATTACCAGGTTTTGCATTTGCTACCTCAATTTCACCTCTATCAATGAGATCTTGTATGTAGATCTTCAGTTTCATACACTTTCGTGTATCATGTCCCTTGATATGATGGTATTCACAATACTCATTTTCATTATACCATCTTGGTTTAGGTTGATTGGGATCAAACGGGCAAGTGATTGGAAAAACCACTATACCTGCTTGGACAAGTTTTTGAAACACCACTTCAATAGGCTCAGCAAGAGGAGTGAAATCTTTTGGAGTCCTATTATTCGATCGGGGTGGTCATCCTTGGATTGAGACATTGTTGTGAGGTTTTTGAGATTGATTTGAATTATTTTGATTGTTGAATTGATGAATATTGGTGGTGGATTTTGGGGGAGTGGCCACGGTTTGGACCCGCTTCATATCAGTTACACCATCATTGACCATGTTTTTATTTTTAGCGCAGAATTTTGGCTTGTTATTATGATAAGAGGAAGAACTTTGTGATGACTTCTGGTAATGTTTCAAGGTTCCTTCCTCCAACAAGACACGTTCGAGGGCGAGGCCCTTATCGGTCAATTTTTGGAAGGATTTGATACATTGAGATATTAAAGGTCTTGAAAGTTCAGGCACCAAGTTCTTTTGAAATAGTTCAATTTGATGTTGTTCTGGCAAGTCCCACTGGAATATTTTGATAAGATGTCGCCATCTTTGTAGGAAATTGATGAAGGTTTCTCCAGGCCTTTGTTTTGTATTACATAGGTCCATCATAGAAACATCATTACCCATGTTGTATGCATAGTGGGCCACAAACTTTTCTGCCAAGTATGGAAAAGAGACAATGGAACCTCATGGTAAAGATGAGAACCATGCCAGGGCATCTCCCGTGAGACTCTTGGGAAAGAGTCTACGAAGATAAAGGTCACTATAGGAGACTTCTTGGCATAAGATGTGGAATTCACGAACATGGTCGCGGGGGTCTCCTTTGCCTTCATACTTGGTGAATTTAGGGATCTCAAATCCCGGGGAATACGGTGCAACTGATATAGATGGGTCATAAGGACAAGGGCAAAACTCTTCAAATGAGTAAGCTTTCCTTTTATTAGTCTTTTCTTTCATGTTTTTGATGATATTCTTCATGTCTTGAATTTCCTTGATGAGGTCTTGTTGTAGACTTTGATATTGATGAATTGTATCTGCCCCAAGAATTGGATGAATTAAAGAAGGTGCACCACCACCAATATATTGATATGATGAGGAAGTGGGAACGTGGGATGTGATGACCGATGTTGCTGGGGTTCGTGTGATAGTTGGTTGCGGTCTGCCAACTGTTGTGACGAGATTGAATGCGGTCTGGATAAAATTTGCGACATTGTTGGGAGAAAGAGAAGTTTGTGGAATAGAAATATGTGGTTGAATAGAAGGAGGTGGTATAGAAGTTTGTTGGAGAATGGATGAGATTGGATTTGATAGTGGTATGGATGGTAAGGAGGAAGAAGGTGGGATGGAGATCATGGTGGGAGGTGTAGCAGGTGGCATTGATTGGGCTTGGATGATTGATGGGGCTGCAATTGATTGAGTTTGAATAGTAGGTGCAGCACTTTGTGTGGGAGCGAGGTCTCCTTGTGGTTGTTGGACGAGAGTGGATCTATTAAATTCAGGTGGAAGTTGAGCTCCATGTTCAAGAAGAGTTTTTAGAAGTGCAGTAGGATTGTGTTTAATAAACTTTTCTATCATCTCTTGGTTATAAGAATCCACTAGGAAAGTTTGCACTTCCGGACAAAGTTCATCTTGGTTAACCATGTCAAGATTTTGTCTTTGATCTTGATCGCTTGGTTGCCCACTTTGTGTATGATCTTGCGTGGGATCTTCATATAGGACACCAATGTCTGGCATGCCATATTGTTGATCAACCATCTTTTTCTTTTGGGATCGAGTTGCGACCATACACGATATTTGTGATGAAAAGACTTAGGAAAAATGTGATGAAATGACTTAGAAAATTTGTGATGGAAGGATTTTAGAAACTTGTGATGAAAGGACTTAAGAAATTTGAGAATGAAAGGACTTAAGAAATTTGTGATGAAAGGACTTAAGAAATTTGAGGATGAAAAGAATTAAGAAATTTGTGATGAAAGGACTTAAGAAATTTGAGGATGAAAGGACTTAAGAAATTTGAGGATGAAAAGAATTAAGAAATTTGTGATGAAAGGACTTAAGAAATTTGAGGATGAAAGGACTTAAGAAATTTGTGTTGAAAGGACTTAAGAAATTTGAGGATGAAAGGACTTAAGAAATTTGAGAATGAAAAGAATTAAGAAATTTGTGATGAAAGGACTTAAGAAATTTGAGGATGAAAGGACTTAAGAAATTGAGGATGAAAGGACTTAAGAAATTTGAGGATGATTGATGAAGAAGGTATGGTAGTGATGGTTTAGAAGAAAACTTGATGACTAGGTTGTCTTTGGCATGAACATGAAGGATCTATTTAAATGGCAAGTTGTATGAAGGGATATGACCACCCTGATTTGGATGATAGTAGGTGTTTCAAAGGACAAACTTGAATGTTGACGTAGAGGATAAACTCTTAGCTTCTCTCTTAGGCTTATGAAAAATGGGATGGATGGAGTTTTGACACAATTTTGAACTTGGTGTGGGTAATAACTTGGACAATTTGTTTATGTCTTGACAAATATTTTTGCAAAGTTTTTTGGGGATAGTGATGTGTTTTTAGTCTACTCTTGGCAAGTATGTATCAAACAAAGCAAACACAATGATTAAATGCATATTATCTCAAAGACACTCATGCTCATATACAACATTCTTAAGGCTAACAAGGACAATAGTCATTGAATCCCAATTGGTTTCCCATCTACGCTTACCCAGAGCGGACACTTAGATGCTTGACCCCACTGGCTCCCCTCCATGGCACTCACTTCTCAGGGCAACCAAGCATCAATTCCCATGAAAACTCCTCATGACGAACTTTGTGTCTCTACTAAGGGCCATAAGAATATGGGCCGCTTCAGAGGTCCGACCTCCTGCACCAATGACTAGAGGGTTTTTGGCCACTATGAACAAGGTGTTTAGTAAGTCTTCCCGTTAGGAGCTACCCTTCGAAGTTGCGCAATCGCAATTGAGGCCTATAGCCCAACGAAGCACCAAGAACTTAGTAGTCACGCAAGCATGATTGAGATCTCTAGGATCCTACTAAGCACCCAATGTGAGAGTGAACTCTCATATAGCCCCAACCATTAACCCTTTCGTAGTCAATGGCCTATTTATTATAGTGAGTTGGGAACCCCAGGTCCGGGTGTACTCAATTGGGTCATTCCCCTCTTACCTTCTCAAAGAGCAAGTTGGCAGGGCAGGCCCGCTAGAGATAAACACACAATCAAACAAGAAAAGGTTGGAGGGTCTGGATTTTTGATCATCTAGTAAGACGAGAGCATACTTTCCTACCTTTACGCTTTTCTTAAAGACACATAAGACAATGGTTCATTCCATTTTAATTAATATCTAGGTGCCTAATTTAAATAAATGCACAATATTTGGTTGAATCAGCTAGACAACCTGCAAAACCACTTGATTAGTAGTTTGAAAAATGGAGTCTTCAAAAAGCGTCCTGCAAAACAATTTGATTAGTAGTTTGGAAAAATAGTCTTCAACAAGGGTCCTGCAAAAAATCAACAAAATGACAAAAATATTAATTTTTTTTATTTTTTGGGAATAAATAAAAAAACATGAATAAAAACTTTTTTACTAATGACAAATGTGGATTTGAAGAAAGCTTTGATGGGTAAATGGGGTTTGACTAGGTTTTTACCACTTTCTGAGGGAGATGCAAGCGAAAAAATGGGGATTTTGGAGGAGAGATGAAGGAATGGGAAAATTTGTCCAAGAAGGACAAAGAAGCAAAAGTTGAAGATGGATAATATGGGAAAAATTTGGAGGTGATTGGATGAAAAGGGAAGAAGTTATGGAAAACCCTAAAAATAGAGAAATATGGGATTTTGGGCTTCAAAAAGTGGATTTTTGAGATAAGGCCTCCAAGGAAGAAAATGTGGAAAATGGCAATGTAGAGAATATGGTGAAGTTTGAAGGATAATGGAGTCAAGATAAAGAAGATATGGCGAAAAAACAGAATTTTTTTTTTTTTTTTAACCCTAAATTTAACAGAACAGAAACCCTAGATTTAACAGAACAGAAACCCTAAATTTAATAGAACATAAACCCTAGATTTAACAAAGAAGACAAAAACCCTAAATTTAACAGAATAGAAACCCTAAATTTAACAAAACAGAAACCCTAGATTTAACGGAATAGAAACCCTAAATTTAATAGAACAGAAACCCTAGATTCAACAGAGCAGACAGAAACCCTAGATTTAATAGAGCAGACAGAAAGCCTAGATTTAATAGAGCAAATTGTCACACTAAACAGAATAAAATAAAAATGTCAAAAGTCCGGATTTCTGATTGTCTAGATAGACAAGAGCATACTCTCCTACTTTCACACTTTCCTGTGGGTGGACAGATTATATTTAAACAGAGTAGATAACAGGAAATAAATAAATTAAATGCAGACTACAGTTAGCGCCTAAAATTTTTAGACAGATTAACAAAGCAAACAGTAGCACTACATAGATAGAAAAGTGTCAAAGGTCCGGATTTCTGATTGTCTAGATAGACAAGAGCATACTCTCCTATTTTCACACTTTCTTGCGGTCAGAGCATATAGTCATGCTAAACAAAATAGAAAAGTGAAAAGTCTGGATTTCTGATTGTCTATATAGACAAGAGCATACTCTCCTACTTTGGCACATATTATACTAAAATAGAACAGACAACAAATCAAATAACAAATCAGATAATAGAGCTATCGTGCTGCAACAGAAACAGAAAAAAAAGAAAGAAACAGAACAAAATAAGGAGGAGCTATCGCGCAGAAATGCAGAGCCACGATTCTGGAACCTGCGAAAAAGATATATATATTTTTATTTTTATTTTTTTTTCTTCTACAGTCGTGCTATTCTGGAACCTGCATCTCACAACTCACAAAAACCTTAAAAAAAAACAATAACATTAGTTCTCAGGGATGTGAGTCCCATTGGGCGTGCCAAAATGAAGAGGGAAAAATAGATTTGAAAGGTAAACTGATCAAAACATAACGAAATAAACATGTAGAATGCTAAAATATCATAGAAAGACCATTTCACCTGGCTATTTTACCTTCTCCTTCGGATTGAGCTTGATGAAGTGAAGGTGCCCCTTGATAATGCTCCACTTGATGTGCTCCTTTGATTGCTGGATGTGGATGGCTCTCCAATATTGTGCACAAATGATAAGGATGAGATGATCAAGTTGCCAAGATGATTTCCTGGGCTCAAAAGGGCAGCATAAGCTTACTGAATTTCAAGATGTTTTTTGAATGAAGGGATGGAACCCTATTTTATAGGAAGAGGAGAGGAAAATGAATGGCTAGGATGAATTCGAGATGAAGGGCTAAGATTTACTTGTGAGGTCACACAAGGTCCAAGAGAGGGTGTGGAGACCAAGAAATATGCCTTAAAGGCGTTTCGTATCTCCACACTCTACAAGATGCATTGGAGGAATTAAAAATTCTCCAAAAATGGATATTATGGGGATTAGAAGAATAAAAAGGAATTAAAATTTCTTTGGGAGAGGGAAATGCCTAGAGGAATGTGAGATTTCAAAAATCTTACATTCATCTAGAAAAAAAGCATTTAAAGCTAGTGGCTGGATGAAAGGACAAAGAGTTGACTTTGTGGCTAATCATGATGATTAGCCATTAACGACTCATTAGGAGGGGAATTAGAGGAAATGTTAGGTGGGATTTATATTTGTAGGAGAATTTGACTAGGAGAGAGAGTGAGTCGAGGGAATAAAAAATTAGAAGAATAATGTTAAGTGAGTTTAGGAAGTTTCTAGAAGAATTTATTAGGTTAATGATGAATTAAGAAGATGATTTGTAGGAATCATGTAGGTTAACTAATTAATTGAAATTAATTAGCTAAGAGGAAGATTTGTGAGGATTTGATTTTTTAGAAGAATATAGAAAGGGATTGATTTATTAAATAAATCATATGCTATAGTGACAATATTAATTATATTTAATTAATATTGAGAATAATTTTAATTAACTTAATTATTTAATTAATTATGTGAGGAATTAAAAATAATTAAAATAATTATTTTTAACTGTCTACAAAAAGAACACCATGACACAAGTATTTAACGAGGAAACCCGATGTGGGAAAAACCTCGGTGGGATTTGTGACCCACAATATTCACTTACTGGACAATAAGAGAATATTACTGCTACAAGAGGGGCCTGCACATGCAGGAAGGCCAACTGCCTAGAGCTCACTGCTCAAACACAAAATGAGAAGTCTCACTAACTTACAAAATGGATTATACAAATCCAATATCTTGTACTACTTTACAATAGCATCTATAATGCCAAATCTAATACCGGTTGCTACTTTGCTTCTTACATAAACCCTTAACCTATATTTCACATAATAGGTCTGCCTAATATCTTTTCTTATTCCTTACTTTTTCTTATCAAATGTCTACAATGATCTCTCTTATATATAAGAGTCATTTTACAACTTTCCAAGTCGACTTACAAAGATTTTACAATAATAAACAAAATATAATATAATAAAAATCCTATCGACCTCTGTGCCGATATACTTTCTTTCTCAACTGGTGTCGGTGGTCTGAGTGTCGGTGTAGAGTTTGATCTTGCTAGTGCCGGTGTAGTGTAATGCCTTGTCGGTGCCATAAGATTGTAAGGTTTCCATCAATGACAAAACCTTCAATCACCTACAATGTCTCATTGGAGTGTGCATATGCCAACAATCTCCCCCTTTGGCATTGATGGAAAAACTCATGAGAAAATTCAAAAGTGTATCGAAAATTGTAATCCAAAAATGTGTTACCAAAATATAAGAACTCCCCCTGAGTAGATAAGTCTTTTGCAGTTATTTTCTCATACTACTACTCCTCCTTTGCATCAATGACAAAGGTTGTCAAGATGTCAGTAGAGTTGTAGTTTCAACCTTGTAACTGGGTGGTTACAATTTGAAAAAGCTCTGCCAAAATCAATTTTATACTCTCCATAAACTTCTTGTTGTCTCTGTTCTTTTAACTGTACCGGTGAGGTGCTACATATGCTCTGCCGGTGTTTTCTATCCTTGTACTAGTGCCTTAGATATTTCCTTCCGTAATGATGCTAGATAGTCCAATCTTGGACTCAATTTTAGTCTCAAATTCTTTGCCTTATTTACTATTCTCTCCTTCTCTCTTTCTAACTTAAGTAACTCTTCCTCAAAAGTTGTTATCTTCTGTTCAAAAAATGATAATGTATCAGGTGAGTTAACAAAATTATCAGCAAGTTTATTGATTTCATCCTGTACCTTGCTCATCTTCTTATCTATGTCTACTGTCAAAAAGTGTGTTTTGCAAGTGTCTTTATACAAAGTTTTAAATTCCTTTAATGAGTTACACAGTTCCAGTAGAAGTGTGTCAAAATCTCTAGTACACTTCTTTATTTGATCTTCAAAGAATTTTTTGTTTTCAATCTCTACCTTGTCCTTCAATGTCTCTTCCTTTATTTGCTCAATAATCATTGTGTTCTCAATGATGTATTTACACAAAGTATCAAATTGTCCTAAAGAATCCTTATTGTCTATGTTACAGTTAGGAGCTATTACCTTCAAAATTGGGATTGTGTCATCTATAGCTTTATAAGCATGTGAACTACAATCTGTTATCCTTTTGATTGAATCCAAAAGTACTTCAGTTACATTTGTTGATTTGTGGCTTGCTAAGGTGGAACCAACATTCTGAATTCTGTCAGTGGAACAAGTAACCAAGCTTGTTGTGACCTCTGGTAGGTCAGTCTGTGTTTGCATTTCCTTAAGTAATGGTTTTTGATTTTCTCCTGTTGCCGGTTCATGACTCTGTTCCTGTTCCAGAGCCTTTTGCTCTTCTTGTTTCTCTGTTTGTTGTCCTGTGTTATCATCTGTGGGTTTCTCTTATGTTTGATCAGTTTGCTCAGTTATCGGTGGCTCACTAGCCATGTCTGTCATACCAGTTGTATCTTTGTCTACCACAATGTTGATCTTTTGTGTATCAACATCTACTGTGTATAGTACCTCAGGATTAGGATTAGTATCCTTTATGTCCATACTCTCAACTGCCAGTTGATCTTCAGTAGTTTTTACCGGTGATGTAATTCGAGATGGTGGGGATAAGTTATCTTTAACTTTGATGCTCGGAGGTCCACCAACCTTTCCTTTACCCTTGTCTCTTTCCTTCTGATATACCTTTATAGGTTTGGGGTTCCTGTACTCTTCCTATTTTTCTTTTTCAACTAGGAATATATCCCATGTATTTTCTATTTCTTCAGTTACCTCATTAACTCTTCCAACCATTAAAGCAATATGCCAGTGTGTAGTAGAGAATACTGATCCGTTGGCTTCAACAATTAAATCATCTATCTCTTTAGGTGAGTGTACTGGATAAACAACTAGTAACTTTTTAATTTTAATTTTCTTATCAAGCTCTATAACAGCTTGTCTTCTTACTTCCAGTCTTTTGAACAATTCATCTGGTACTTCATCTATCACTTCCATCAAAAATTTCTTATACATGTCCATGTCCAAAATAACATTGTTTTCCACTTGTTCTTTTTCATCTGCAGTCAAAGTGTCATAGACCTTTCCTATGTTTTTGAGTTTTTCTTCCTTTGTAATTTCATTTAACAATATGTCAAGAGGGGGGGTGAAAGCTCTGATACCAATTGTAAGGATTCCCACAGATACTGAGAGGGGGGGGGGTGAATCAGTATCTAACTGGTGAATAAAATTTCTTAACTTAAAACATGTAGAACATATTATAACAGTGTACCGGTATGCAAGAAATAAAGCAATAAATAGAATTAAAAGCATCCACATGAAAAGAACACCATGACACAAGTATTTAACGAGGAAACCCGGTGTGGGAAAAACCTCGGTGGGATTTGTGACCCACAATATTCACTTACTGGACAATAAGAGAATATTACTGCTACAAGAGGGGCCTGCAAATGCAAGAAGGCCAACTGCCTAGAGCTCACTGCTCAAACACAAAATGGATTATACAAATCCAATATCTTGTACTACTTTACAATAGCATCTATAATGCCAAATCCAATACCGGTTGCTACTTTGCTTCTTACATAAACCCTTAACCTATATTTCGCATAATAGGTCTGCCTAATATCTTTTCTTATTTCTTACTTTTTCTTATCAAATGTCTACAATGATCTCTCTTATATATAAGAGTCATTTTACAACTTTCCAAGTCGGCTTACAAAGATTTTACAATAATAAACAAAATATAATATAATAAAAATCCTATCGATCTCTGTGCCGATATACTTTCTTTCTCAGCCGGTGCCAGTGGTCTGAGTGTCGGTGTAGAGTTTGATCTTGCTAGTGCCGGTGTAGTGTAATGCCTTGTCGGTGCCATAAGATTGTAAGGTTTCCATCAATGACAAAACCTTCAATCACTTACAATGTCTCATTGGAGTGTGCATATGCCAACAATATCCTCGAGATGTTCTTGAAGAGGAAAAGATGGAAATTTTCATCAACAATTTGAATAGCGAGATGAGTTACATACTCAAACTCCAATGCATACCATCTTTGCCAAATTGATTGAAAATGGCATCCAAGTAGAGGAGGCATGTGTCAAGAAAGGAGCATTGAAATTCTTCAAAGAAGGAACAAATTTAATCTAACTCATTACAATAACCAAAACAACAATAACTTAGATAAATCTAGGTTCTGGACTAGAAACAAAAATACTAGAAATGAAGGAGGAAACGAAAGAAATGATGTGAAGTCCAAACAACCAGTGTTAGCTTTATCAGGAAATCCTCAAACTACCAAGAATCAAAAGGGTGCTAACCAAGGTACTAACACTTATGCACCAACTACCAATCAAGATCATCTTAACATAAACAACACCAACAATGCCTAAGACAATAACACCAATCGAGGACTTAATATAAACTCACGAGGTAACACCAACAACTTTCCTAAACACATTTACACACCATTAGGGAAATCATTGGAGTCTGCATTCAGAGAGCTCTTGGCAAACAAAATTATCTCCTTACCAGCAATCAACAACTTTGAACCACAAGTCAAACCACCTTGGTGGAATGACTCACACTTTTGTAATTTTCATCGAAACAAAGGACATCAAACAAATGATTGCATTACACTGGAAAAAATTGTTCAAGACATGATTGATAGAGGCGATTTAATAGTCGATGGTCTCAAGACAAATGGTGACCATGGAGCCTTTAAGAATCCTCTTCCAAACTGCAACAAGGATGGAGCTTCAACCTCAAATGATACCACATATACAATAACACCATCAATCATATATCAACCGATGACAATTAGGTAAATTTCATTACAATCAAGGACAAACGTGAACAAGAATCAATCAATGTAACCACCAGAGCTCAAAAATATGTCTTGAAGGGACATACATCAGCAACAAGCACCATACCCAAAATTCAATATGATCTGGTTAGTCAACTATGCAAAACTCTTGCTCAAATATCTATACTTGAGCTGCTAAAACTTTCACCAAAACACAAGGACATCTTGGAACATGCACTATTAGAGACAAATGTACCTCAAGATCTGGATACTGACAAATTTGAAGCCATGGTGGCTCACATGACAGGGCCTCATAATCTCACCTTTTCTGAGCATGATAATATTTCATTGAGCCATCTACACAATAATCCACTCCACAATGAAGTCTTGGTCTATAAACATCGAGTCAAAAGAGTATTAATAGATGGAGGAGCTGGACTCAATATATGTACCTTAAAACTTATCTGTGCATTAGGCTTCTCTGAGCAGTCTATTGATCCATGCAAAAAAATCACTATCAAAGCATATGATGATGAAGAAAGATCATCCAAAGGAATAGTGGTGTTGCCAATTCAAGTAGGACCAATACAAAAGGACACTATGTGCCAAGTCTTAGTTATAGACCTCACATATAATATTTTATTAGGTCGACCTTGGATACATGAAATGCAAGCAGTACCTTCAACTTATCATCAGTGTGTTGAGTTCCCATACAATGGAAAAGAGATCTCTATTTTAGCGGATCATAACCCTTTTCAATATTGTAATTTTATGGGGGTAGCCCAAGATAGTTTGGTTCCACATAACAGGGAAAAACAACTTTCCTCAGCACTAGATCTTCGACAGGAAAAGCCTAAATCTTTAGCTATGGATTTCAAACAGAAGATGAAAATCAAAGAACAAGGCATGGGAGAATACTCTTTGGAACCATTATGTTTAGTCAACTTACCAATATTGCCTAAATCGCATGGGTTACCTTTAGCATCAACACATCAAATAACATAGCCCATCACCAAGTTTGATGGCAAGTTTATTATACTAGGCACACTAGCACATGAATCAGAAGAAAAGGACATCCTTAGTTGGCTATACAAATATGAAGAAGAAGATAGAGTAGCTACTATGGAAGTGGCTATACCAAAATAGTTGTATGTAAATGGCTACCTAATCATGCAATAAATGGGATATAATGGCAAAGGACCTATTGGCAAGCATCAGGAAGGCGTCACAGAACCATTAGATCCTCCTTCACAATTTTGTAAAGACAAAACAGGATTGGGTTATGAACACACTATACCCCCAAAGAAGACACCAAGTAAATATCAAAAACCTCAGTGGAAAGGAAATAAGAAATACAAAGAGGACTCATGGCAGGAGGCACTATTTGAATCAGCATAAACAATACGCAAGAAATGTGAATACCAAGAAAAAGAGAAACAACATGAGGGGTCATTCATTCAAACAGAAGAAACACCTTGTGTAGAAGTACATCATGTTCAGGAATCTCTTTCAAACAAAGAAGAATCACTCCTCAACAACATCCCTACTCCCCGAAGAGAGAAAATATATGATCAGATGCAAAGAGTAGAAGTAGGATCTGATACAGAATCAAAGAAAACTAATAGAATAGTATCAATCATCAAGGACCTGTTTTCACCCTACAACATACTAGTCCATAGCACTGAAAGAATCTAGGATAATACCTCAGAGAATAATTCAAATGAATATGAATGGGGTAACTGTTCCAATGTTACTGAAGATATTACTAAAAACACCCATCATACACCCCTTTTTCAAGAAGAACAAGGCACATAACCTAGACTACTTGAATTTGGTCCACAAAATATCTATGATGCCAAGGAAAGCGAGCAGTGACATTATGAGCAAGTTTACATGAAAGATGATACCATTGAAGACCTCGACAAAATCATTAACTTATTTAATATCCCAGACAACCTTGATGATACCTCCATCCTAACACTTACAACGGCTGAACTCGACCCACCCAATGACTCTTTACCACTTATCTTTCCTGACCTCATAGACTGGGATGAACCTGGAAATCATGATATACCAATTTTCCCCAATGATGATGCCATTATCCATTACTTGTGTACCATCAACCCATAAATAGACTCTACCAATGAAAAAAGTAATGACATCTGCAATCGGGGGAGTGCCAAGTCTCTCAGTTGCAAAAATGAAAGAAATAAAGGATCTACTACTGAAATCCAGTCAATGGCAGCACTAGATCACAAAAAAGTAAAAATAAAGGACGCATCTGTAGGTGAAAACCTTTTTAAGGCACCTAGAGATGAGAGACTTGACACTCTTCTTGAACACTATCAGGAGCGGTCACCCATATTGATTGAGCCCACTCAATCAATCAACATTGGTACAACATAAGCAGCCAAAAACATACACCTAGCATAATTTCTGATAGAGACAAAAAAATAAGGGTTTATCAAATTCTTCAAAGAAAAACAAATCAATTTTGCTTGGTCATATGTAGATATGCTTGGGATTGATCCATACTTAATCATGCATCACTTATCCATTGCTCTAGGAGCCAAGCCAGTTAAGAAAAAATTTAGAAAGATGAATCCACATGTAGCACTAATGGTCAAAGCTAGGGTAAGAAAACTATTAGACGTTGGATTTATTCGACCTATAGACTATGCTGAATGGATTTGCAACATTGTGCTAGTTTCAAAGCTAGATGGCAGTATCAGGATATGCACTGATTTTAGAGATGTCAAAAAAGCTTGTCCAAAGGATGACTTTCCTTTGCCCAGTATCGACATAATTGTAGACCTCACAGCAAACCATGCAATGCTATCACTAATGGATGGTTTTTCTGGCTATAATCAAATCAAGATAGCTCGAGAGGATCAAGATAAAACAACGTTTACCTATCCTTGGGGGACATACTGTTGGAATGACATGCCTTTTAGCTTAAAGAATGCTAGGGAAACTTATCAACGAGCAATGACAACAATCTTTCATGACAGGATGCATACGAAGGACTATGTGGATGATTTACTAGCTAAGTCATTTACTCGAGCAGAACATCTGGGCATCTTAGAGAAATTTTTTGAAAGATTAGAGAAATTTCAAGTTAGGCTCAACCCTAAGAAGTGTGTCTTCGGGGTTACATCAGGCAAATTATTAGGCTACATTGTCTCAAAAAAGGGCATTGAAGTGGATCCAGCAAAGTTACAAGCCATCATGGAGATGCCACCACCTAAGAAAATCAGTCAACTTAGATCCTTGCAAGGACGGCTCCAGTCAATCAGGTGATTCATCACTCAACTAGCAGATAAAAGTCTACCATTCAATCATTTTCTACATAAAAATGTACCATTTAGATGAGAAGCCAAATGTGCAAAATCATTCTATCAAATCAAGCAATACCTAATGAACCCACAAGTTCTGGTACCGCCAATAGAAGGGAAGCCACTTATTCTCTACATATCAACAACAGACATTTCACGGAGGGCACTGTTAGCTCAAGAAAATCAAGAAGGCAAAGAAAGAGCTATCTATTACATCAGTAGAACTTTGAATGGATACGAGCTCAATTATACATTCATTGAGAAGGCTTGTCTCATAGTGGTATTTGCTTCTCAAAAGTTACGACACTACATGCTACCTCACACAATCAAGCTAGTAGCAAAAAATGATCCTCTAAAATATTTGCTCAACAAAGAAGCTCTCACAAGTAGATTGGCTAAATGGGTAATGATTCTCAGCGAATTTGATATCCACTACACAGAGCGATGAGCTATCAAAGGACAGGTAATTGCAGATCAATTGGCCGATGCACCACTACTAGATAAACAACCAATGGAGATTGAATTTCTCGATAGGGATGTTCTTACTCTTAACACCAAGCAATGGACCCTATACTTTGATGGATCCTACACTCAACATGGCTCAAGTGTTGGCATTCTATTCATCACTCCTGATAGGAACACCATACCAAGATCATATAGGCTCACATTTCCATGCACAAATAACATTGCTAAATATGAGGCATTGGTAACAGGCATCAAAATGGTCGTGGAATGGAGAATCACATAATTGCAAGTCTACGAAGATTAATAACTAGTCATAAATTAGATCAACAATGACTATCAAATGAAAGATGATAAACTACTACCATACAAATGAATGGTGGATGATTTCAGACAATATTTTGTACACATCACCTTCGACCAAATACCAGGTTGGAAAACCGAGCAGCCGATGCAGTGGCTACTATCACTTCACTGCTACAAATTCTAGAACAACAAAGTCATTACGAGTTTCTAGTAGAGCAACTGTTTTCCCTAGCCTATGACCATTCTGCATCCCATGTTATCTATGCCTTAACCGGTTCAGACTCTCTATTATATGGAAGAATATATGATCATCTCACAACCAATACCCTACCCATTGACCTATCTCAAAATAAAAAATTCAACTTTATCCGGAAAGCCGCCCGTTATGCCCTCACTGTTGATACTCTTTACTGTCGAGGTCTAGATGGTACTCTTCTTCGTTGCCTTGATCATAACAAATTTGACTCTGCTTTATAAGAGCTTCATGAAGGTATCTGTGACACACATTCAAGTGGTCCTAATTTTGCTAAAAAACTTCTAAGAATGGTATATTACTAGCCGACAATGGAAAAGGATTCTTATCATTTTGCAAAGAAATGTCCTAAATGCCAAATCCATGGCAATCTTATACATGCACCAGCATAGGAACTGCAACCATTCACAACATCCTGGCCTTTTTTCCAACGGGGACTAGACTTAGTAGGCAAAATACACCCTTCATCTTCAAATGGACACAAGTTCATTATCACTGCAACATAATACTTTACCAAATGGATTGAAGCGGTCCCCATGACCATAGTAACTGGAAAGCAAATTGCCTCCTTCATTCTTAATTATCTGATCTGCAGATATGCATTCCAAGTTCCATCATCACAGATAATGGAAGACCTTTCAAAAACCAGGATGTACGAGAACTATGTTAAATTTTCAAAATCCAACATCGTTTCTCTACACCTTACTACCCATAGGGGAATGGTCAAGTTGAGGCATCCAACAAAACAATATTGAAAATCCTCAAGAAAACAATGAATGATGTAGGAAAAGATTGGCACGTGAAACTCAATCCAACACTTTGGGCATACAGAACTAGCATCCACACACCTACAGGAGCTACGCCATATTCATTGGTGTATGGATTAGAAGCAATTTCACCCCTTAAGGTGGAAATTCCATCACTCATAGTATCTTTAAAAGGTCTCATTCTAGATGAAGAGTATTGAGTAAAAAGACTCCAAGAGTTAGAACTTCTAAATGAAAAGCGACAACAGGCCTACACTCACCTCAAAGCATATCAGCAACGCATGTGTCGAAGCTACAATCACAAGGTCATCCCTAGAATTTTTAAAATTGGTGACCTAGTACTCAAAGAAAATCCTAGAAATCAGCAAGATTGAGAAAAGAAAGGGAAATTTGAACCTAATTGGTTAGGCCCCTATGTCATTATATCAGCCTATGGATCAGGCGCCTATCAACTAACAACTTCAGAAGGAGATGTGCTCAATGAACCAACTAACAACATCCATTTGAAGAAATACTATACTTGAGCAGTCTAATGCACATAAAAGTCAAAAAATAAAAAACTACAATAGTCTCTAATAGTGCCTGTTCCAAGATGTCCTTGTGTTTTGGTGAAAGTTTCAGCAACTCAAGTATAGATATTTGAGAAAGAGTTTTGCATAGTTGACTGACCAGATCATATTGAATTTTGCGTATGGTTCTTGCTACTGACGTATGTCCCTTCAAGACATATTTTTGAGCTCTGGTGGTTACATTGATTGATTCTTGTCCGTGTTTGTCCTTGATTGTCATCGGTTGATATATGATTGATGGTGTTATTGTATATGTGAGGTTGATATATGATTGATGGTGTTATTGTATCATTTGAGGTTGAAGCTCCATCCTTGTTGTAGTTTGGAAGAGGATTCTTAAAGGCTCCATGGTCACCATTTGTCTTGACACCATCGACTGTTAAATTGCCTCTATCAATCATGTCTTGAACAATGTTTTTCAGTCTCATGCAATCATTTGTTTGATGTCCTTTGTTTCAATGAAAATCACAAAAGTGTGAGTCATTCCACCAAGGTGGTTTGACTTGTGGTTCAAAGTTGTTGATTGCTGGTAAGGAGATAATTTTGTTTGCTAAGAGATCTCTGAATACGGACTCCAATGATTCCCCTAATGGTGTGTAAATATGTTTAGGAAAGTTGTTGGTGTTACCTCATGAGTTTGTATTAGGTCCTCGATTGGTGCAATAAAAACAACTAGTGAAAACCTGGCTGTAGTGCCCCTACCCTAGTCGGCCTTGTAAAACTGATTTGACCTTGGTTGACTTTTTCTATGTGGTATTCTTGGATGGTTGATTAACCATTATGTAATGTTGTAGATTAGATAATATGAATATTGTGTGTACCTGTTATTGTGCTTTCGCATCGATTCTTGTGTAAGTTTAATTGTTTCCCTAATTCTTGTTATAAATCTCGAGCTAATGCCTTCATTGAATATATATATATATGCTTGCGTGACTCATGGTTGCAAGAGATTGAAGGTACAGTACCGCCTACGTGCGAGGTTCATCTCCATCAGGATTCACAGGGTTGAGTATACCTCTTTCATCCTTAGAATTTGGATTAGGTGGTCGTAAAACCCTCGTCTTGCCTTAGCCATGATCATGTGAGCGTCTTGTGTGGTCCGTCAGTTTCCCTTTTTGTTTGGGTTTGCGTGTTGTGTGATTGGTTGGCTTTCTTGGGTTGTGTGCCTTGTGTGTGGTAAAATGGAGTATTTTATCCTAAGTATTTAATTCAATTTAATGTGTTCACTTACGCATAGGTAATTGAGAAATTTAAAATAAATAAGTTTCTTTTATGTGATTAACCATTAATTAAAAAGATTGCTTTATGTATGTTTGTAGCAAGTTTAAGTATTTAATTTGGTTTAATGTGTTCATTTACGCATTTGTAATTGAGGAATTAAAATATGTAGGTTTCTTTTATGTGATTAATCATTAATTAAAAAGATCGTTTTATTTATGTTTGTAGCGAGTTTAATTTAATGGTTAATTTTAAATAACGAATTTAATTAGTTTATGCATTTTAAAAAGGAAAGATTTAAAGTTATTTGAAATAGAAATAATTTAATCTCTTTTGCATTTTGAAAAAAGAAAGGTTAATTTTTTATTATTTAAGAAAATCAATTTTTATTAGAAAAGCAACTTTAATTTATA
Source organism: Cryptomeria japonica (assembly GCF_030272615.1). Taxonomy (NCBI): domain Eukaryota; kingdom Viridiplantae; phylum Streptophyta; class Pinopsida; order Cupressales; family Cupressaceae; genus Cryptomeria; species Cryptomeria japonica. Next base: position 444,086,678 of record NC_081407.1, on the reverse strand, counting down.
TGTATATTTGATATAGTGTGAAAGATTGATTTTGGGAATTTAATTTAATTAAAATATTTTATCCTCATCAATATTGTGAAATGTAAATGTGAGCTTAGTTAATATTGAGAAAATTAAAATTAAATGAGAGAGAAGCATTTTAATTTTAATTAGAAAAGCAAGTTAGATTATTTGAAAAGTTGAAAAGAATGATTATTTTCATTTTTTATTTAAAAAGTGTTTAAATTCGAAATTAGAAAATTAGGTCAAAATTTCATTCTTTTAACTTAGGTTGGAAAAATATTTTGGGGGTTGTTGATTTTTTTTTGGAAAAAAAAAAAGAGATATTTTTGGATGGAGATTGGGGGTTTTGGAAGGATGGATTTTTCTACAACTGTAGGTTGGGCTCTTCTTCAAAAATCTTGCCAGGAATACTAAAGGAGGTATGATTCTTGGTTACCTTTTTATTTCATTGTTAAATCAAAAAAATTTGTGTTGGGTTCTTCTTCATGAAATTCTGGTTTAAAAAAAAATAAAAATCCATGAATGTTCTTAAAATTTAAGTTTTAGTTTTGAGAATGTTGTTTGTTTTTGGTTTAAAAATAAATAAAAATCCATGAATGGTTTTTTGTTTGAGCAAATCCTGCCTATCTGAAAGTTATTGAGTATTTGGAAAATCATGAACTTGCTGGGAAAATTTCCCCATTTTGTTGTTTTGGTCATTCTAGAAAAATATATTTCAGTCCCTATGTGGGACTGTGAATGAAAGAAATTAGGGATCCCCAACATTTTTTTTTAAAAAGAATAAAATAAAACTTGTTTTTTTTGCAAAGTATGTTTTAATAGTTCATTTTTTAATTATTTATTAATAATTATTATTTTCTTAAAGAGGATTAATAAATATATATTAATTAATAATTAATTTGAAATCTACGGTTTATTAAACAATTCTTAATATATATATTAATACTTAATTTGAAATCGTGTATTATTAAATTTATAATTGTTATATTTTATTTCCTAGAGTTAATATTTTAATTGGAAAATTTGTTGGAATAAAATATATCTTGTTAATCTCTATATAATATGTTATTCAAGGATGTATTAATATTGGATTTGAATGTTATAGGTGATCTAGGAATTTTAGAAAAGAAATACTTATCATTGGATATCTTGTAGACTTAAATGATATGCTATTAGATTTATTGGAAATTTAATGATGTGTCGATTTGAGGATTGGTAAGATATTGTTGTTATCATTGGTGAAATAAATGGTTTAAATATACTTTCCCTTTGTAATGAGAATTAGACAAATGGTAATATTGCAATTGTGGCATTGTATTCCCCTTGTAATTGTGATTTTCTGTTAATGTATTTGGAAAGCCTAGATCGTTTAGAAAACTTGATCAACTTTTACTGTTTAAACCAGTAGGAAAGAAGATTGCCCATTTCCGATTATTGCCTATGCAAGTTAAATTTTGTATTCGCTTTTGTTTAAAGTAATGGCAAGGCCTGGATATGTTATTTGGACCCTGTCATCTGGTTGGTTTGTGGTTGGCCATAGTTAGTTAGGTCCCCTAGTTAGAGTACCGTCAGGCAATGGACCTTTGTACTAGCTTTTAATATGCTCAGTTGGACCCATTTCTATGTAGGGATCATTTAGGATTTATTGACCAAAGTGGTCGTTTGTATACTGGTTGTGCTCGCCTAAAAGGCAAGAATGTAAATGACATGAACCCTATGTAACTATAACTTAATTAATTATCAGAGGGGTCTTGTAGTTGAGCAGACCCAGAGATGTAGCCCTCTAGGGGTGAACTCCTAGATCATTTATGTGTTATGTGATGCTTTCATCTCTCATGTTTTGATGGATAGTGCTAGCATGTATGGATGATAATTTGATAGAATGTATAAGTGGATTGGATGAGATTTATTGTAATGCATGTATACAGTCGTCTCTTAAATGCAATAAAATGGATCATGAAGGAATGTACTCTAGTAATGTTAATGAAAATAAGTATGCATGAAAAGACCTCATTAGTTATGATGATATTATAGAGCGTTTTGGAACAAGATGCATGGTATGAGTTTAATGCAAAATTGTACGTAATGAATGGATAACAATTATTGGATGAACTCGTCATATTACCTAAATTGTAATTCTAATGGATGAACTTCATTTAGTTACTTACATTTTAATCTTAATAAATGAACTTCATCATAATAGCTATATTTTAACTAAATTGGATGAACTCATTTAGTTATTTACATTTTATTGTTAATCAATGAACTTCATCATATTAACTTCATTCTAACTATAATGGATGTACTCATCAAGCTATCTATATTTTAACCCTAATGGATGAACTTCATTATGATATTTACATTTCAACCTTAATATGTGAACTTCATCGTAATAGCTGCATTCTAACTATAAAGGATGAACTCAATTGGTTATCTACATTTTAACCTTATTAAATGAACTCCATCTTATTAGCTATATTTTAACTATAATGGATGAACTCAATGGATTATTTACATTTTAGCCTTAATAAACGAACTTTGTTATGTTAGCTATATTGTAACTAAAATTGATGGACTCACCAAGTTAACCATATTTTAACCTTAATGGATGAATTTACATGTTATCTATGTTTTAACTTCTATGGGTAAATTTCCTCATGTTAGCCTCATCTTCAACCATAATAAATGAATGGTTCCTAATTTCTATAATGTTAATTCACTGAACAAATTATATCCATGTTTCAACAAATAGCATGTAATTAAGATATCCTGCTTAATTGGATCAAATGTCACGAGTTGAGCTAGGTGTTAAGCTACGTAATCATGTTGGGAAACTCCTTAAGTTCATTTAGTCTTCCGCTATGTTATCTAAGCATTAGATAACTCCAATGTATCTTAATGTTGTGTCTTTTAAAATATATATATATATATATATATATATATATATATATATATATATATATATATATATATATATATATATATATATATATATATATATATATATATATATATATATATATATATATATATATATATATATATTTGCACTCTATTTGAGTTTTTTAGCTTTAACCCTTCGGGGTTTCCTGGTGGGGCATTACACTTGGTATCAGAGCCCATGTTGCAACACTGGGATCTCTGGTTTTGCTTGTGGCCTTAGTTGGTGTGAGGTGTATCGATCTTATGTTGTATGTTTGTCCTCCTTATTGTGTGAGTATGATTGAGCAGACCTTAACTTGTGTGTAACATGTGTGTTCACACCCTATTTTCACCTTCTTAATGTGGGTGCTTTGGAGTGATTATATGAGATTTGTCTGCCTATTGATGTCTTGGTCTACGAATTCTCTTATTTTGAAAGATAGTCATATGTACCTTCCTTATTGATTCGTTGTACCCCTTGAATAATCCATTTGGGATGGTTAGTGTTGTCTTGAATCTAAAAGTATGAAATGTGCTTGATTAAGGTTATGATCTAGCTTAGTGTTGTCCACTTAAAGGACTAGTGTGGTAGGTATGGAATGCTTAATATGTAGCAAATTGAATGATTATCACCCTTCCTCCTGTCTCTCTCTCTCTAAAAAGTAAAACAATTTTGATAGGTGTAATTATCTCTTATTTGAGTTTTCTTTTTGCGAGAGAAGGTTGTGACTTCTTGAGCCCTTGTGTGAGCCTTATAACGCTTATGTGTATTTAGATTATAAAGGGCTTGGGTTTGAAAGTTCATATTGGTTATTGGGAGAAAATTGTATGATTACATTAAATAATTCTCCAGGTGTCTCGTAGGAGTAACATAATTAAATTCAATCTTAAGTAATGTGCATTAATATGTGAATTGTTGTTATGTGAAAATTACCTTGTTTGTAAAAAGAAGTACCAAAAGAGAGCTTGTTATAGTAGCTTCAAGAGTGTATTAATGTGTTCCATGAAAGATTGTTTTATGTGCTTCTTCAAACCAGTTTGATTGAGGACCTATTTTTAGCAATGCTCCTTTGAACTTGCCTTTGGATATAGATAATTGCTTTATTGTGTTTAGAAAGTACGAATGAAAGACTTGTTTGATGTGTATGCATTAATGTGTATTATTTAGTTGATAGCTCCTCATTTACCTTCTTGTCATATTTTGATTTTCAAAGATAGGTTGCAGATTTTGATATGTTTTCGTATTATTAAGAATAGTGAGTGTTCTCAAGAGGTCTTGTATTACCGAAAGATTATCTGACTTGATTTATTGTTTGAAAAAGTAGAACATTCTATTGCGACCATAATAATTGGAAATGTCATGTTAGGTTGTTTTGGCATCCTCCTAAAAAGATAGTGAAATGAAAACCGTGCAACTAAAATGATAGACTTATATCTGAGCATATAGTGTAACCTTGTGGATCTTATGTATTCATAGGAAATAGTTTAATTTTCAAACTCTCTTTCCCCTTCGCCCTACCTAAGATCATAAGATTTTTAGAAATGCTACTAAGAATGTAGTGATTTAAGAAGAATTTTTATAACGTATGTGAAATTGTATGTTTGCTTTTGGCTTCTAATTGAAAGAGGAAAGTTTTTCGCTTTGGAAAAGAAAATTGCATAGTTAGTAATGTGAATGCAAATGCTTAGTGGAATTTGAGAAAGATATCAAAATGACGTTATTTCCTTGTGTAAGTTTGAATTGTTAAGAATTTCAGTACGTGTATCTAGAGTAAACTTTATTTAGTGATTCATGTGGAAAGCATAGGTAAAACCCTTCTTGAGTAGATGATAGCGCATTGAAAATTACCCCCGTAAATGTGACTAAACCAGTAATGGTGCTATACCTTGTGCGTTGTAAGAAACCGGTGCTTGCTATGTGTGCCCATAGGATGGTGAAGTAATCAACCATGGAGGATATGTTTTCTTGTGAGTATGGGAAACCATACTATTTATGTGATGTTGCTTATTTGTTTCCTTACTGAGTGCCAACCCACGAGTTGTTGATAAGTCAGTATGTGAAGGGGTAGTATTAGAAGCCACCATTCCTTAAATAGTATGGAACGACGTACGAGTAATATCGATGCGAAGCGACTTTAGCTTCCCTATTTCGAGGAAAAATATAGTTATATAGTGAAACTGTATTATAGGTGTACTCAATACTTTCCCTTGTGATGAACCAATTTATGAGGTTTATGTGTGCCAACCTATTCCTATCCTTTATTTGAGCATAATTGATGATAGTTCTTGAGCATAATGATGGATTTTATTGGGGCATCTTTTGCCTTGTCTTCACGAGAGGCATGTTATTTTTCACATGAGCTGCTAATTGACTAGTGTTGGTAGACTTGTGGGTAGACCTTAGCCATGTATACCTCAGGCTTATGGCGGGTATCCTAAGAGGAACATCGCTATGCAGGGTGTGACCTGCGCATGCCCTTTTCTGTGAGGTACACTGTCATGCGAGAAATGTCCATTGCATGCCTTTTCCACTTGGAGTATTGCCATGCTGTGCTAAGACACGATGTGGGATGTAGTAGAAATTGCTATGCGACCTACCGATAGGTTTAGGGTAGATCCATGTCGCGTGATAACGTGATGCGGGGTGATGTCGAGGTGCACACTATCATGCCATGTAGATGTGTGACTAGGCCACACCACATGATGAGCTATTGTGATAGCTAGACGATTGTTCCTTCCTTCCTCATTGGTGGCTAGCTGTTAGTCACATAGTGATGTAATGTGCACTTATCATTTTTTTTTATTATTTATTTATTTCCTTGTGGGCCAACAATTTATTTTATATTGACCTTGAAGGTTTAGCCATGATCTTGCGATCTTTTTCTTACTTGATTTGATGTTGCAATTCCGGATTTATTTTCTTGCCTTACTATTGGAATTGACGATTATTATCTTCATTCTTCTGTACTTTGGTGGCTAAACTGGTTTACCCTTGTTGTTTTCGTATGCTGGTCTTTTGTTGAAATGTGAATTCCTCTCCAAGAACGTAGGAGATGGTCTTGGTTGAGTGTATATGAGGAAGTAGATGTAGGGAACCTTAAGGATGGGGGTATGTGAGGCTATGAGACAATTAGGATCCACTACCTACCTATGTGTGGTGACTATCTCTTGGAGGCTAAACACCTTACGCAACAAGGGATGTTCACAAGGGTCTTGTATGGAAGGTAGCACCACTATGGTGTGCCCTAGCACCATCAAGCACTTGAGTGAGATGTTGGATATTTATGATCATGTTATTTTGTTCTGAGATCAGGCATAGAGATGTTGATTGTGCTTGTTATCTATGACCGAGCATTAGACATGCTCACATGTGGCCTTTTGTGTTGTGCATTCCAGTTATGTGGATGGTTATTATGTGTAATCATGGATTAAAAGGTGTTAACCTGTCACTATGTTATGCGACATAGTCACTGGAAAGGTTCTCTTATGCCTGGAAAGTGTAATCAATGGAGTTATTTGCGTTTCTCTTAATTATTGAAAGTTAACTTGGTTGTAGAAATTGATATTTGAAGCTAGTTCTATACGATAAAGCTTTGTAGAAAGATGAATTGGTAAATGAAATTGATCATGAGGGAATGTTTTCTTGCCATGTTTTGTAGAATGAGTATGCTAATTGTGGTTTTTTTTTTTCTTATGCTATAATTGGTGTAATGAAAGGAAGAAAATTCTTGTTTTTCTGCTATGATTGTGGGTAATTCATAGAATATTTTAAGAAGTGTATGGCTTTAGTTGCACCTTGCCAATGGATAATGACATTCATAAAGGTTTTAGAAATAATGTTTCATTTATTTATGGAAGGATTTATATGTGCAAATTTATATTTGTTAAATGAGTTTCAGGGCTAATACGTGTTGCATGATTTCCGTCTAGCCTTATGACTTCCAAGAGTAAGTCAGAGCCTAGGGGGGGAGAATGTAGTGCCCCTACCCTAGTTGGCCTTGTAAAACTGGTTTGACCTTGGTTGAATTTTTCTATGTGGCATTCTTGGATGGTTGATTAACCATTATGTAATGTTATAGATTAGATAATATGAATATTGTGTGTACCTGTTATTGTGCCTTCGCATCGATTCTTGTGTAAGTTTAATTGTTTCCCTAATTCTTGTTATAAATCTCGAGCTAACGCATTCATTGAATATATATATATATATATATATATGTATGTATGTGTGCTTGCATGACTCATGGTTGCAGGAGATTGCAGGTACAGTACCGCCTAGGTGCAAGGTTCGTCTCCATCAAGATTCGCAGGGTTGAGTATACCTCTTTCATCCTTAGAATTTGGATTAGGTGGTCGTAAAACCCTCATCTTGCCTTAGCCATGATCAAGTGAGCATCTTGTGTGGTCCATCGGTTTCCCTTTTCATTTGGGTTTGCGTGTCATGTGATTGGTTGGCTTTCTTGGGTTGTGTGCCTTGCGTGTGGTAAAATGGAGTATTTTATCCTAAGTATTTAATTCAATTTAATGTGTTCATTTACGCATAGGTAATTGAGAAATTTAAAATAAATAAGTTTCTTTTATGTGATTAACCATTAATTAAAAAGATCGCTTTATGTATGTTTGTAGCAAGTTTAAGTATTTAATTTGGTTTAATGTGTTCATTTACGCATTTGTAATTGAGGAATTAAAATATGTACGTTTCTTTTATGTGATTAATCATTAATTAAAAAGATTGCTTTATTTATGTTTGTAGCGAGTTTAATTTAATGGTTAATTTTAAATAACGAATTTAATTAGTTTATGTGTTTTAAAAAGGAAAGATTTAAAGTTATTTGAAATAGAGATAATTTAATCTCTTTTGCATTTTGGAAAAAGAAAGGTTAATTTTTTATTATTTAAGATAATCAATTTTTTATCTTGCTTTATTCTTGGATGCCACTTTAAGAGTTTTTGTTTATTACTTACTGGCAAAAAGCTTGTGTATGTACAGTGGCTGGAAGATTAATTATAGGAATGCACTTCTATTTTTCGCCATACAGGTTGTCTTTATTGAGAGTTGTGTTTGCGTGTTTTTGGGGTACGGGGGAGGTTTCTTGTACAAGAGTAATCCTTTCTCATAAATTCATTATTGTTTCCTCCCTTGTTGTTTGCACGGTTTTGGTTCCTTCATGTCCATAACGTGGTAGCTTTTGTGATCTCTTGAGTAATCTTGTTCGTGTGGATACCTTGAGTCATTAATTGGCTTGGCTGGCTTTGTGCTTCGCATGGACATTGTCATCATTTTTTATTAAGGTGGCGACATTTGTTTCTGTCTTGCATTCTTGGTGCCGAGTTTTTTGAAATGTCATCATTTTTTGTTTAGGGTGGCAGCTTGGATAATGACATCATTTTTTATTAGTGTGTCATCCTCTCGTGGTTGTTTTTATTGTCTTATGATGACATTGGGTTCTTTTATTCTCCTTGGCTCTCTTGGCTTTGCATTTGCTTTCTTGATGGAATCAGTGGGTTACCGCATTCTATTGCCTCGCAAACACTATGATTTTCAAGACTCTTTTGTCTTGGATGATGAAAATCTTGGGCATTTGTTTCAAATTCATTCGGTGGATTTTTCTCTGGCTTTTCGCAAAGTTTTGGGAAAGCGATGGCTTGTGGATAACCCAGGTTGTTTCATTGCTGATATTGCATCTCGGTTTCTCACCGTATGTATGGATGTGCTTTTGGATTTTGCTATGGTTAGGGCAATCTTTGATACATATTCCAACTCCCACTGTTACTCTACAGTTGATTTGGACAATGCTCTCTCTAATTACCGCTTTGATTTTGGTGATTTCGAATATGCTAGTTTTATTACTCATTCTCAGTTATTATCCTCTGGGTGGCATGGGGAACTCCTTTCAATTTTAAGAAATGGGTTGATATCTAACATATATGATGATACATTATTTGAATTGGTAGCCCTTTTAGACTATGTATCACTAGATTGTCTGGCTGCAGCGGTTAATGTTTTTGCAGGGTTGCATTTTCTTTTAGAATCAATGTCTAATGTTCGAGCTTCGCCAAATTGGATTCCTCCTATACAGATAGTGCCTCCTTCCTCTCCACCACCAGAAGGGCCTAGCTCATGGCTCTCAATTCCTTGACATCATGCTCTTAGGTTTTTTGTTTGAGTGTAGAAGGTTTTTTGTCCACAGGTTTTTTGAGCAGGGATATGTTTTCCTCTGGCTTTTTCCTCATTTTGACAAGCAGAATTGTTGTTCGTGGGACATAGTGGGTGGTTTCCTACACGCCTATTGGATATTATTGTGTTGAGCGGGTGATACAAAATTTTGTCAAGCATGGAAGCTTTGTGGCTGTGTTCCCCCTTTACAGTCTACTCCTCAAAATTCTTATTTGGGTCTTATGGAGAATGTTATGCATCTTCAAAGAATCATGTAAGGGGAGGGTGCTAATATCAAGTATGTAATTGATCTATGGGTTTTTTTTGGATAATATCAGGTATATCCTGATAAGCTTTGTAACGGGAGGGTGATCAAAATCAGATATGTAATTGGGTATATGGGGCTCTAAATTTTAGTTTTTTCTCTTTTTTGGGCCACAACCGGAGGTTTTCTTGCGGATTCTTTCCTGCCGGTATGCCCTTTGAACCCGTTTTTGTATTTTCAAATCTCTAATTTAATAAAATGTAAGTTTAGTGGCTTGTCCACTTTTATCAAAAAAAAAATCAATTTTTATTAGAAAAGCAAGTTTAATTTTATATGTATATTTGATATAGTGTGAAAGATTGATTTTGGGAATTTAATTTAATTAAAATATTTTATCTCCATCAATATTGTGAAATATAAATGTGAGCTTAGTTAATATTGAGAAAATTAAAATTAAATGAGAGAGAAGCATTTTAATTTTAATTAGAAAAGCAAGTTAGTTTATTTGAATAGTTGAAAAGAATGATTATTTTCATTTTTTATTTAAAATGTGTTTAAATTTGAAATTAGAAAATTAGGTCAAAATTTCATTCTTTTAACCTAGGTTGGAAAAATATTTTGGGGGTTGTTGATTTTTTTTTTGGAAAAAAAAAAGAGATAGTTTTGGATGGAGATTGGGGGTTTTGGAAGGATGGATTTTTCTACAGCTACAGGTTGGGCTCTTCTTCAAAAATCTTGCCAGGAATACTAAAGGAGGTAGGATTCTTGTTTACCTTTTTATTTCATTGTTAAATAAAAAAAAATTGTGTTTGGTTCTTCCTCATGAAATTCTGGTTTACAAAAAAAAAATCCATGAATGTTCTTAAAATTTAAGTTTTAGTTTTGAGAATATTGTTTGTTTTTGGGTCAGGAATATTTAAATGGTTTTGTGTTTGAGCAAATCTTGCCTATCTGAAAGTTATTGAGTATTTGGAAAATCATGAATTTCCTGGGAAAATTTCCCCATTTTGTTGTTTTGGTTATTTTGGAAAAATATATTTCAGTCCCTGTGTGGGACTGTGAATGAAAGAAATTGGGGATTTTTTTTGTTTGTTATCATCTTATTTTTTTATTTGAGCTATAGATTTTATTTAAAATCAAATTTTATAATGAAAAATGGAATTTAATTTTTTTGTTTGGGCTAGGGTTTGGTGGGCAGAGGAGCCGAGGCTCGACTCACACTGATGCCTCCCCTTTCCCCTCCTCCCTGCCAAATTTCCGCAGTGAGCGGCATCCGCGGTGGTCGCTGCAAGCGGCACCCACGGTGGGCGCTGCGAGCGGTGCCTGTGGAGGGAGCTGCGGGGGGCTACCCACCTCTTCCGTGATGGGAGGTGGGCCTCACAGAGGTCTCCCCAACATTTTTTTTTTAAGTCTTTTTTTAAAAGAATAAAATAAATCTTGTTTTTTTTGCAAAGTATGTTTTAATAGTTCTTTTTTTATTATTTATTAATAATTATTAATAATATATATTTTATTAAATAATTATTAATATATATATTTTATTAATGAGATTTATATATATATATATATATATATATATATATATTAAATAATACTTAATTTGAAATCGTGTATTATTAAATTTATAATTGTTATATATTATTTCCCGGAGTAATTTCTTGGAATAAAATATATCTTGTTAGTTTCTATATAATATGTTATTCAAGGATGTATTAATGTTGGATTTGAATGTTATAGGTGATCTAGGAATTTTAGAAAAGAAATACTTATCATTGGATATCTTGTAGACTTAAATGATATGCTATTAGATTTATTGGAAATTTAATGATGTGTCGATTTGAGAATTGGTAAGATATTGTTGTTATCATTTGTGAAATAAATGGCTTAAATATACTTTCCCTCTGTAATGAGAATTAGACAAATGGTAATATTGCAATTGTGGCATTGTATTCCCCTTTTAATTGTGATTTTCTGTTAATGTATTTGGAAAACTTAGATCATTTAGAAAACTTGATCAACTTTTACTGTTTAAACTAGTAGGAAAGAAGATTGTCCGCTTCCAGTTATTGTCTATGCAAGTTAAATTTTGTATTCGCTTTTGTTTAAAGTAATGGCAAGGCCTGGATATGTTGTTTGGACCCTGTCGTCTGGTTGGTTTGTGGTTGGCCATAGTTAGTCAGGTCCCCTAGTTAGAGCACTGTCAGGCAATGGACCTTTGTACTAGCTTTTAATATGCTCAATTGGACCTGTTTCTATGTAGGGATCATTTAGGATTTATTGACCGAAGTGGTCGTTTGTATATTGGTTGTGCTCGCCTAAAAGGCAGGAATGTAAATGATGTGAACCCTATGTAACTATAACTTATTTAATTATCCAAGGGGTCTTGCAGTTGAGTAGACCCAGAGATGTAGCCCTCTAGGGGTGAACTCCGAGATTATTTCTATGTTATGTGATGCTTTTGTCTCTCATGTTTCATGGATAGTGCTAGCATGTATGGATGATAATTTGATAGAATATATAAGTGGATTGGATGAGATTTATCATAATGCGTGTATGCAGTCGTCTCTTAAATGCAATAAAATGGATCATGAAGGAATGTACTCTAGTAATGTTAATGAAAATAAGTATGCATGAAAAGACCTCATTAGTTATGATGATATTATAGAGCGTTTTGGAACAAGATGCATGGTATGCGTTTAATGCAAAATTGTACGTAATGAATGGATAACAGTTATTGGATGAACTCATCATATTACCTAAATTGTAATTCTAATGGATGAACTTCATTTAGGTACTTACATTTTAATCTTAATAAATGAACTTCATCATAATAGCTATATTTTAACTAAATTGGATGAACTCATTTATTTATTTACATTTTATTCTTAATCAATGAACTTCATCATATTACCTTCATTCTAACTATAATGGATGTACTCATCAAGCTATCTATATTTTAACCCTAATGGATGAACTTCATTATGCTATTTACATTTCAACCTTAATATGTGAACTTCATCTTAATAGCTACATTCTAACTATAAAGGATGAACTCAATTGGTTATCTATATTTTAACCTTAATAAATGAACTCCATCTTATTAGCTATATTTTAACTATAATGGATGAACTCAATGGGTTATTTACATTTTAGCCTTAATAAACAAACTTTGTTATGTTAGCTATATTGTAACTAAAATGGATGGACTCGCCAAGTTAACCATATTGTAACCTTAATGGATGAATTTACATGTTATCTATGTTTTAACTTCTATGGGTAAATTTCTTCATGTTAGCCTCATCTTCAACCATAATAAATGAATGCTTCCTAATTTCTATAATATTAATTCATTGAACAAATTATATCCATGTTTCAAGAAATAGCATGTAATTAAGATATCCTCCTTAATTAGATCAAATGTCATGAGTTGAGTTAGGTGTTAAGTTACGTAATCACGTTGGGTAACTCCTTAGGTTCATTTAGTTTTCTATTGTGTTATCTAAGCATTAGATAACTCCAATGTATCTTAATGTTGTGTCTTTTAAAAATATATATATATATATATATATATATATATATATATATATATATATATATATATATATATATATATATATATTTGCACTCCATTTGAGTGTTTTAGCTTTAACCCTTCGGGGTTTCCTGGCGGGGCATTACACTGGCAACATGCGCTATTGTGAGAGGACAACTCCTCTATCTATCTATACTAAAGAAATTTTATATCCACAATCAAGCACTACTGGCCATCACCCAAGACTTTGTCAAAATAGCATTATCTAGGATATACTTAGTGTGGTCACTATCCTAGTTTATCTGAAAATAATTTCATTATATCCCACCATGGCTTGGTAATCACTATACATATCCACGTCAGGAGGTAAATTTAGCTAGGGGAAACATTGATCAACATTCCATACTAAGTCAAAACTTGCAGCAAATTAAGAGCATCATTTCCAGCAAACAAATCAACAATCAAGAGAACAAAACATTGATCACTTAACAGATTCACAACATAGGATGGATGATTTTCTGAAGTATAAAATGTTTACATCTTGCATGAAGTTTTGACTATTTTTGCACTTGAACTTTTTTTGAACTATTGGATCTTCTAAATTTTGTCAACAATGCATCAAGCTAGAGAAAGTAATTAGGACTCCAATATTTTTTAGTTTTCTGTCTATGAGGCAATCACTTGTACTATGCAAATACTTGTCTCGAGACATGATTCCAAGCATACCACTGAAGCCATGGTTCCACTTTGTGCATACAAATGGTTTAATCTTGTCTATTTATATGCAAGCCGCACTTAAGTGGTCTTGGTTCAATTATACCTTGATGCTTGTACCATCTTGCAAAATCAAAAATTATGTAAATTATTCTCAGGTCATTATGGTTCAATTATACCATTATGCTTGTATAAATTTTCAACATATCCCAACAAATCAATGCTCAATGATGATAACCACAAAGAAAGAAAAAACATGTGACTATACAGGAATGACAAACGAAGAATGAGGATGATCAATTAGTTGCATATCATTTTACAATTTGTTGCATATCATGAACAATTAGTTGCATCTCACATCATTATCAATATCATACATCTCATTTTCAAGATACATCTCACAACATATCATTATCATACATCTCATACATCATCCATCATGCATCAAATATCAAATCACATGCATCTATCTAAGCATTACAACATCATCATCAAATCATCAAAATCATATATCAAGCATTATCCATCAAACACATCACATGTGGATCAAAGAAAATGGTGTCGTATATATATATATATATATATATATATATATATATATAACAAAATGATCAAAATACAATAGAGACAAGGTCTCTCAGGTATGACTATCTCTTGAGGGTGATGGTCTTGCAGCAGATGTCCCAGCACTTGGATCTCCAGGTGGATCCTAACGAGTAGGAGTGGTCACACCTCTACTCTCTGTCCTTGAACTAGTCTGCCTAGATTGACTGGATCTCATCGCCGTGAAACTAGGAACTCTGCGCTCCCTGGGAACAAGATCCTCATAATGCCGCCAATAATACTCAGCCTCCTTGGTTGTGTACTACATCTCTCTCAATGTGTCTCTCATGAAGCCACTACTCACCGCTCTCTCCAAACTATCTGCTCGTGCCTCCACTTGATCCAAGCGCTCCAAAATGGTATCACGCTCAACAGTCAACTGCGTAATCTGACGTTGATGCACCAACAACTGTGTCTACAGATGCTGCACTGTCAACTCTAAGGATCTAATCTGAGCATCCTCACGGTGCTTGGGAATTTGAATCTATAGGGATGCCTGTGTAGTGGTACCCCTATCCCTCTCCCTGTCCTCGATACTGTTGGGGGTAAAACATCTGACCTCCTCCTTTGGGTAGGTCATCTAAAATAATCTGTCCCACCCTAAATTGCTATCACATCCCCTGTTTGCCCACCACCCCCAGCTCCAATCACCAAACCTCCTCTACCTCTATACCCCATGGCCCGCCACACTACTCTCTCAAACTGTATACCTCTATCCACACCAAATCCACCTCTATCTCCTCTCCTCCCCTGATCTCCTCTCCCTCTATCTCCACGTTGACCTCAGCCACCTCCTCCACCATCTCCACTGTCATCACCTCCACCATCCCCACCTCCCTCCTCAAACTCCTCTCCCTCCTCTGTCCATCTCCCTAGCCTCTCTGGATTCTCATCCTCATCGTCATCAAAAGTGGGAATCATCTTCGCTGGATCAGATATCCTGGCCACCGCATGAGCTACAAAAAGCACTGCGAACCCCTCAGTCATCCCTGCATCCACTATCTCGTAGGCATAGTCCCATATCTGGTCGGCTAGATGCATGTACTCCTCAACCTATGCAACACTATTAATGGTTGGGCCCCACTCTGGCCCATCCTACCTCCGTTGAGCATATAAGCATGCTCCCTATGGAATACCCTACTGTCATTCATACTGCCACAAAACTCAGCTGTACAGAAATATCTCAATAACAAAGGGCATCTGCCCTATCAAAAATCAGGACATGTAGACATAGGGCATCTTCATCCCATCCTCCTCCCACACCTCACACTCCATATACGGTCTCCAGATAACCGTATTGATATCATCAAGAACCCTCCTCCAGTGCTC
Source organism: Cryptomeria japonica (assembly GCF_030272615.1). Lineage (NCBI taxonomy): Eukaryota > Viridiplantae > Streptophyta > Pinopsida > Cupressales > Cupressaceae > Cryptomeria > Cryptomeria japonica. The sequence continues at coordinate 444,071,153 of NC_081407.1, read as the reverse complement.
TAGTTTTCCCAGCTTACGCTGGACAACTATCCTTGTATATCCATATGCATAGGCCCATCCAACTAGCCTAGCCCTTTCTACAAGTGGCCTCACTGTGGGAATGTTCTCCCATGCCCATACCTGTAACAAGGTAACCCCAGATGATAAACTGCTATACCCCAAGTACACCACCTAATGCAAGTCCCTGTATAAGTGGGCCAACATCATGGACCCCCATGCAAATTGGCGACCCTGCATCACCATGCCCTCCAAGACCAACCCCCATCCCACTGCTAGTCCCTTCAACCTACGGTCGGGACATAAGAAGCCACCTATGAAACCTGCCAGTACTGATGGTAGAGGGGCATAATCCAAATCAATGAACTCATACCACAAAATCTCATGACCGCAAATCATACCATCCTACAGAATCTGACGAAGAGCCTCTGTACCACCCTCCTCAGTCTACTCATATGGCAATAGTGCACCTACCACGAGAATCCACAAAATCCAGTAGCAATCCTCAGGTGTCACTGAAATATCACCTGTCGCCAAATGAAAGGTGTTGATGTCACTATGCCACCTCTCGGCCAAAGCTATCAATAAACCTCAGTTAATGATATACCGGGGCATCTCTAACAAAGAGGATAGTCCACATCTCTCAATGATGTCCCCATCTACCTATGTTAGTTGTGGTATCAAAGACCACGATCTCAGAAATCGCTCTCACAACTGCACAACCCCAAGTCTCTCTTGTCACAAACAAAACATGTCCAATATCAGTTTCCTCATCAATATCCAATCCAAATCCAAATCAAATTCATATCAACTTGAAACATTGAAAATCTAATCAAGTTTCACATCATATCCAATCCAAATCAACATCAGATCATATCAACTTGAAACACCACAAATCAAATCAAGTTATCTATCAAATCCATATCAACTTGAAACACAAATCAAGTTTCACATTCATATCAGCTTGAAAAATAAATCAAGTTTCACATCCATATCAACTTGAAAAGCAAATCAAGTTTCACAACCATATCAACTTGAAAAACAACTCAAGTTTCCCCTTCATATTAAATTGAAACACTGCATATCAAATCAAGTTCATATCAAACATCCATATCAAAATCCACATCATATCCAAATCAACATCAGACAACATCAACTTGAAACATTGAAAACCAAATCAAGTTATCTATCAAATTCATATCAAAAATCCAAATCAAAGCACCATATCAGAACTCATATCGGACAATTTTTCAAAACAACACACATCAGGCATGCAGATTGACTATCGCACCCATCCCAAAAAAATTGGCAGACCCCTACCTATCTTCATTCCACTCAAAATCCCTCACAAAATCCTATTTTCTCTAGCATTTTCCACCTACGCGCTACAAACTTTTATCTACGCGCTAAACTGCTAGCTATGTGCTATCCAAAATTCCCTGTGTGCTACCAAATACACCCTATGCGCTAAACTTTTCCTATGCGCTACCCTGTTCTATCCTTACACCACCTAAATCACCTTATGCGCTAAAATTTATCTAGGCACTATCCTAATCTAACCTTGCGCTGCCGCCTTTACCCTACATGCTAGGTTGCACCTATGAGCTATTCTATTCTAATAATGCAAACCCCTATTGACCGTATGTGCTAGGTCTTACCTATGCCCTACCCTTTCCCCCATATGTGCTAGCCTGTTAACCCACTGTGCTAAATTCCCTAGATGCGCTATCCTAAACTACCTATGCGCTACCCAACCCAGACACTACCCTAGTTTCTAACACTCTACGCACTACCCTTTTTATTGTATGCGCTAGGGTGCAGACCCTATGCACTAAACCGTTAAAATCCGCATTGAAAATTGGAAACCATGACCAAAAATGACAAAACAAAAAGCAAACAGGGGCAAAAATTGATGACTTTCTGGTGGTCCATACGTGGCGGGCCTCTGATACCACCAAATGTGCTTGAATTGATGAGAAGCATGAGGAACTGACATTTTGTCTTTCTCTCCAAAGGTCACTTTCTCCAAAGTCAACAAGCACAAATGATACAAATAAAACCACTTTTTACCTTTTTATAGGGTAAACGGAAATTAGGGTTACGTGGTGGAACATGTAAATTGCTCGTGGTCTCACTTCTAACCCTAACAAACATCATTATTGGGAGATGAATCAAATTAATGCATTCAAAATAGATAAAAATTTAAAATGCAATGAAATTTATCAACAATTATCAAAATCAAATCAAATTTTCAATTTTTTTGATTCATCTCCCAAGGGGGCAATATCAACATCATTTATCAAATCTGGAATATCATTTATCAAATCTGGGGCATGACATGAATGTCTCGATACACAACATCACACTGATCATGATCAAATTTTGATGACACATCAATTTTCTTTGAATCAACATGTGCACACGTCACTTCAAAGAGGGGCAAAATGTAGACGTATAAAAATGACCATATTCCTAAATGAATATTTAATGTTCATTTTATTCTCATTCCTCTATTTAGCTAAATCTAATTTAATTAAATCATCCACATTCCTCTATTTTAATAAAATAAATTATTCAATTTATTTATTTAAAATTCACTTAAGCCTCTTTATATCATTTAATTGAATAAATCATTTTATTTGATTAAATCCCTTCTCTCTACTTTTAATTAAATTTACATTTAATTAAATAGTTCGCCCCAAATAAATAAATCTAATTTATTTAAATCCCCCACTTACAACCAAATTAAAATAAAGCAATTTATTTTAATTAAATCCTATTATCCCCCACCCACTTGCATTTTCCTACATCTCCCACTTGCCTCCTAACCCTCTTCCTAAATTCTTCTAGAATTCCTCTAGTCTTAATCAATTAACCTAAACCCTTCAATTATCCCCTTTCCCTAAATTTGAGGAGGTCACTTCTCAAATTTGAAGTAAAGTCTTCCAAAGGCATTAAAGCCTTTATGCCTTCAACAAGCTAACTTGTTGAATACCCCCAAATTTGGAAGGACTCTTACAAATTTGTCTCCAAAGTCTTTCAAACCATTAATGGTTAACTAATCCTTTGTGGCATGGCTAGAGACTTTTTGCCTAACTCAACCCTCATCTAACCCATGGGTCTCATCAAGTATTCATTTCTTTGACCATGGTTATCTCCTTAACCCTTGCACAAGAGTTTACCCCTTGGGTAAAAGCTTTATCCAATGGATAACCCTAACCTAACCTTAACCCTTACCTCCTAAGGTAACCATGAGGTCTTCTCAAGAATTTAATGCTTCTTACATCTCCTCTCAAGTAGTCTTATGTTGACAATTGTCACCATTTCATTGGTGAGAATTATAAACATGGATTGATAACTTTCAATCCCGACCCTTGATAAGATCTTTCAATCCTAACCATCCATTGGCCTGTTTCTTCTATAAATAGAGCCCTCATCCCTCCATTTTATCATCCAAGTCTTTAGCATCATACTTATACTTAATTTTAGCAAGCATTTAGCCTCTCTTTGCAATAGAAATAAATCTAATAATCATTTTAGAGCATTTCTATTATCTTAGCTTAAATCATATAACTAGTATATCATGTTAGGATAGTATTTATACTAACCTTGTCATCTTATCATCTAGTTTAGTTTATTTGTTAGAATCATGCATAAATAGGATGCATTCATACTAAATTTGATCTAAAGAATCCCTCGTTCTTGCATTTGTCATTCCTAAGTCACTTTTCTCAGTGATCTGAGAGCAAAGGCATTGGCTTGAGGGACCTTGTGAGATAGATAACCATGGAACACTCCTTGGGAAGTTGAGCTATTCCTCATGGCTCCATAACTTGCATCAAGAGTCTCATGGGTGTGTGGCCAAGTCTTTGAATATTTTCACAATTTAAGTTTCATTGAACCACTTTTCCCGCATACACCTCCAATCATAGACTTGTACCTTGTAAGATTTACTTGAGCTAATACATCTTTCTTTGTCAATTTCTCACTTGTAACCATAGGAGTATCAACCAATTTAGAATTTTCCATACCAAATTTCTTCATTAACTTTCTAGCATACTTAGTTTGACAGATGAAAATACCTTTATCAGTCTGAGTAATCTGCAAACTGAAAAAAATTCATCTCCCCAATCATAGACATCTCAAATTCATTCTTTATATTATTAGAGAATTTCATACATAACTTATCCTCACCTCCCAAAATGATATCATCAACAAATACTTCAACAATCAATATGTCATCATAAATGATCTTATAATACAAATTATTGTCAGCATTACCTTTAGTGAAACCAAGCTTCAAAATATATTTATCCAATCTTGCATACCAAGCTCTAGGGGCTTGTTTCAATCCATATAAAGCTTTCCTTAACCTGCAAACCATGTTTTTGTCATCTGAAAGTGAAAATCCATCAGGCTTCTTAATGTAAACTTCCTCTTCAAGATATCCATTCAAAAATGCATACTTAACATCCATCTGATAAACCTTATAGTTCTTATGTGCAGCATATGAAAGAAATAATCTCACAGCTTCAATCCTAGCTACCAGTGCAAAAGTTTCATCATAATCAATTCCTTCTTTCTGATAATATCCTTTACAAACCAATCTACCCTTATTCCTCACAACTTGTCCATCTTCATTCAATTTATTCCTAAAATCCCATTTAGTCCCAATAACATTCTTATTTTTAGGTCATGAAACTAAAGTCCATGTATTATTATTTTCTATCTGATGTAATTCCTCTTCCATAGCTTTCATCCAACATTCATCTTTACAAGCTTCAATTACTGATTCTGGTTCAACTTGAGAAATTAAACATGCCTCTTCAGATGCCAACCTCCTTCTTATCATCACTCCTTTATTCTTGTCTCCAATGATCTGATCTTTTGAATTATTTAACCTTACATACTTAGGAGTCTTCTAATTTTTTATTCCTCTGCTCTGATCTTCAGTTATTGTTGAATTTTCTGATACTGCCGAAGTAACTGGTTCAACATTATGTTCCATTGTAGGTGTTACCAGTTCAGTTATGATCATTTCCACTACTAGTTCTCTCTCATAAGTTGTCATTTGACTTATGTTCTTCTCATCCACCTTGACATTAGTGCTCTCCACAATTCTCTGCAATCTTTTGTTATAATATCTATATGCCTTTCTTTCATTAGAATAACCAGGAAATATTCCTTCATCGCATCTAGGATCAAACTTTCCAATGGAATCATCTCTTTTAATATAGCATTTACTACCAAAGATTCTAAAATACTTGACTGTAGGTGTATGACCAAACCATAACTCATAAGGTGTCTTACCGGTGTCTCCTTTGATATGAACTCTATTGAATGTGTATATCATCATGCTCACAACTTCTCTCCAATAGATATGAGGCAGATTAGCTTCCATCATCATAGTTCTAGCTGCATCCAAGATAGTTTTGTTCTTCCTTTCCAAAACACCATTCTATTGAGGTGTCCAAGTGCAGACAATTGTCTCCTTATACCATGCTTCTCACAATAACTATTAAATTTACTAGATGTCAATTCACCACCCTGATCTAAGCTTAAGCATTTAATCTTCAACCTTGTCTCTATCTCAACTTTAGCAACAAGGGCCTTCTCCTCATTTTGAATAAAAGGTTCTAGAGCATCTTCCTTTATAGACAAGAATACCCATTCCTTTCCATTGTCGAATCCACTAGCTAAATCTTGTGTCGGTTCATCATCAGAATCAGTCACACCTTCCTCATTCACATAGTAACATGATTTGTCTTTGTTTCTCCTATACTTATGTTTGTTTTGATAATCATGGTTAGGATTAAAAGATCTTCTAGCTCTTTCTTCAAATCTTGAATTCCTTTAATGACATCTAGACGTAAAATGACCTATCTTATTACATGCAAAACATTTAAAATGTGATTTTCCTTCATACTTACTTCTTGTCAGACTTTTAGGTACTCTTCTAGAAAATAGGGCTTCAAGTTTCTCAAACTCTTCATTTTCTTTCTTCATTTCCTCCAACTCCTTATCATATAAAGCTTTCTAATCACTCTTGCCGGTAGATGATGTAGATGCATGAAAAGCAGGTTCAGATTTTGCAACTCCAGAAGGACCAAATTCCTCAAGCTCAAAACCAGATAACTTCCCAACCAAGGTATCCCTATCAATAGAGGTGTTTGTCATTGTTCTAAACTCATTAATTGTAGTAGCCTTCATCTTATAAGTCAGTGGCAAAGCTCTCAATACTTTATAAACAATCTCATCTTCACTCAGAGATCCACCACATCACTAAATTCCCATGACAATTTCATTGACTCTTTCCATAAAAGTAGTAATTCTTTCATCTTCTTCCATCTTCAGGTTCTAATACCTTTCTCTGTAACCATCAAGTTTAACAATTTTAACAATAGGGTCACCTTCATTCAAAGTCTCCATTTTTTTGCTATATAGCCTTTACAATTGATTTGTCAGTTAGTCCCTTAACTTGCTGATCAGAAAGTGCACACAAAAGGGCTTCTCTAGCTCTACAATAATTTTCAATTTCCTTATCCAACCTTATCAGAGGAGGATTTCTAGAAGTCGAATTATGAGGAGTATATCCTTTCTCAGTGATCTTCCAAATCTCCTTGCCAAGACATCTCAAATGAGTCTCCATCTGAATCTTCCATACTCTGTAATTTGTTCCATGAAGCCTAGGAATTTCTCTCTAGAAAATAGCTATAGATGAACTTGATGAACTTGAACTATTAGATGCCATAAGATCTTCCTCGAGTGGTTAAGCTTCTGTAGAGAGCACCAGGCTCTGATACCAATTGTTAGACAACTCAGATAACCGTTGGACAACTAAGATGGGGGGTTGAAGCAGTTGTCAATAGATTATAGAACTAAAAGCATTAAACCTTATACCAGAATACATAAACTAAATACCGGAATAATAGATATAGCAGTTAAGTACAAATATTAGCCACATAAAATTTACCAAACATCCACAAAGGATAACACCAAGATTTGTACGTAGAAAACCCAGTAAAGGGAAAAACCATGCTGGAAAGCCTACCCATAGTTAGATAATACTTTTGTAGTAACTATGTGATTACAAAAAGAGGGGCTTGCACATGCAGGAAGGCCAACAACCTAGAGCACACTTCTCATCACTAAAGGAGCCTCACTGACTACAATGAAATCCAAACTACAATCCGAAAAGAAGAGTGAACTCCAAGAATAGAATCTCCTATGCTTGAGTACAGTTCCGGTTAAGCTCAATACCGGAGGTCTTAAACCTCTTTGATGGGTTGGTGCATGGGATAGACTAGCCTAGTCTATGCTCTTGGATCCTTTCCTTGGATCACCTAGTGTTCTCCTCACACCCTAGGGTCTCTAGGAATTCCTTTGCTTGAGGAATCCCCTGACCTTGCCCAATCCACCCACCAATGAGTTGCTATGCTGCTCCTAAGGTCTCACCTACTCATGAGACTCGAAACCCCTTACTATGGCTAATAAGGGCTAGGCTTGTTCCCAACCTTCCAAGGTCTTAGCAAGGTTATAACAGGTCTATGTCATGGTCTTCTCACCCATTCATGTGCCCCCAAGAGGTTTCAAGCCTTCAACCCCTTACCGATTTCACCATTTTGTGTTTTTACCTTCAAATAGGGCTACAAGGATTAGGACCAATTAGGCCTCCTACCTGATCTTTTAGGGCTCCCTCTCACAAATGATGCACAAACAACCCTAACTCCCAAAATGGACTACCATTCATTTGGAAAGGACTCAAGGATTTTCTAGGTTTTAGGCATCCAAGTGTCTATACACTTCCCTAGGTGGATTTTAAGGTTTTCAAGGGTTTTTGTGAGGGTTTTTTTGGGGGGGGTTTGGCTGGGTCACAGTGAAGGTTTTGTGTTTTAGCCACCTTGTTTGGATTTGTGGAGGCTCCTCCTTCACACTAGTGATCCTTCACACACTCCTTTGCACCTCCTCCAAAGGGTGCACTCTCCTCTGACCAGCCTTGCTCTCCAAGACCTCTGCAGTTTGACCTCTCCTAATTGGGCACTGTCTAGTCTCGCCTAGGAGTGGGTCTTTGCTTGGCCTTCCTACATTTTGAAGGGCCCTTCTTGTATGGGACTATAGTACAGGGTCTTCACTTCCATTCCCCATGGTTTCATGGTGATTCCATAATGGAGAATGGAGTTATGACTTCCTTTGCACAACCAGTCCAAAACTAGACAGTGAGACTACAAATTACAAACTATTTACAAACACACTCAACCGGTAAACAAAAACCTAAAATAATCACTCAAAATGAAATTATTTACACCATAGAAGACATTTCACATAGTTTTGCATGTAGTTCAATCCATTTACTTGCCTGGTAACTTCATTCAATCTAACTGGTAACCAACAAACAGTCACAGTCAAGCTCTCCTTGCTTGGGCCATACAATCTCTGACATCCCACCCATTCATTTAGGGTTTGAAAATACTTATACCACCTTAGCCTTGGTCTGTGTGCCCATATTAGGGTTGTCCATTCCAAACTAAGGATTTTGACCTCCTGGTGGAAAAGTTGCTTGACAACTTTTAAAAGTTGTCATGCAACTTTTGCAACTTTTAAGCAACTTTCTCAAAGTTGCTTTTCATGACTCCTAAACCCACATTGGGCCAACCTAAGGACACCACCATGTTATAAAGAACCCCTAAACACCACAAAGAGACACATACCCTCCATTTTCCAGAAAATCACAATCTTGACTTATGACCCCTAAGATCTCCACTAGGCCCCTAACTAGGACCTATGAGCATATGGCTCATTATTTTATGTACAATGGCTTCATAAGAAGCATAACACCAAGAAAACAAGGAGGGAGAGCTTGAAAGGGTTCTCCTGCACCATACTCCCCCTCTACACATAACTAAGAAAGAGAAGAGGAAATGAGAGCCGGGTCTATTCCAAGTGTCTTGAACCTACTCTCCTCCACCCATGTAGCTTCAGATACTGGTTGATCTACCCATTTCACTAAGTGCTCCATGTAGACCTGGTGTCTAGTAGACTTCTTCACCCTTGATTCCAAGATCTCCTCTACTTTAGGCTTCTTCACTTGAGTTAAGGTATTTACATCCAAGTCTTGTAATACCCTAGTGTGGTTCTTAGTCTGCCCTGTTATCTCTCCCTTTTACATTACCAGATCAACAACATTAAAGACTGGTGAAATGGCTAAGTCTAAAGGTAAATCAACCTTATAGGCGTTCTCACCATATTTTGCCAAAATTTGACAAGGTCCTACTCTCTTCATCTACAGTTTGGTAGGCTTACCACTTTGCATTCTGGCTTTGCTCAAATGTACCATCACATAGTCACCCACCTTGAACTGAACTTCTCTCCTTCTCTCATCCACTTTGGCCTTTAGTTTTTGAGTGGATTCAAGGATGACCTTCTTAACTTGCTTTTGAACTTCCTTGATGGTCTGAGTGAAGTCCTCTGCTTGCCCGCTCGTCATCTCCAAAGTACTAAGGTCTCTCAACTCACACACTCCCCTTGGATGTCTGCCATACACAACCTCAAAAGGGCTTCTACCGATGGTCCTATTCACACTTTCATTATATGCATACTCTGCTTGAGGAATGATTAGGTCCCATGTCTGACCATATTCCTTAGTTAGACACCTCAACAAATTGCCTAACACCCTGTTGATGACTTCAGTTTGACCATCTGTTTGTGGATGGTAAGCTGAGCTAAATGACAAGTTAGTTCCTAGTCTCCTCCATAATGTTTGCCAAAAATGACCCATGAATTTTCTATCCCTATCTGAAACAATGCTTAAAGGGAGTCCATGAATCCTAACAATCTCTTTGAAGAAGAGATGTGCAACATAGCTAGCATCATGTGTAGTCTTACATGGTATGAAATGACTCATCTTGGAAAATCTATCTACTACTACATAGATGTTGTCCATACCTATTTTAGTCTTGGGAAGTCCTACTACAAAGTCCATGCTTATACATTCCCAAGGTCTGTTAGGGACCGGTAATGGTTGATAAAGACCATCATTGCTTGATCCTCCTTTTGCTCTTTGACACACTCCACATTGCTCTACTTACCTCTTTACATCTCTTGGCAACTTTGGCCAATAGTAGTACCTCTATACTAAATCCAAGGTTTTGTTGACTCCAAAGTGTCCACTTAAACTGCCATTATGTTTTTCTTGGATGATGTTCTCCCTCATGGATCCTCTAGGTACACACAACTGGTTACCCTTGAACAAGAGACCATTTTGGAGAGTGTAATCTACATACTCACCATGGAAATGGTTCTCAAACTCTTTGCAAACCTTGTAAGCTGATGAGAAGTCTTCATCTCCTTCATAGAGGTCTTTGAAACCTTCTATGCCTATGCTCTACAATTGTAACTCTTGAACTATCAACAACTTCCTGCTTAAGGCATCTGCCACCTTATTAAGTTGCCCCTTCTTATGCTTGATGGTGAAGGTGAAGGATTGGAGGTATTCCATCCATTTCAGATGTCTATTGCTAAGCTTCTCTTGAGTGTTAATGTAACTCAATGCCTGGTTGTCTATGAACACTACAAATTCCTTTAGGAGTAGGTAATGCCTCCATTTCTTTAGAGACTACACTAATGCATACAACTCTAGGTCATAGGCTGAGTACTTCTTCTTTGCTTCATTAAGCTTCTCACTGAAAAATGCCACAGGTCTTCCCTCTTGACTCAACACACCACCTACTGCAATTCCACTTGCATCACACTCCAAAGTGAATAGCTTATCAAACATAGGTAGGAGAAGGATAGGTTTTGTGGTTACTTCCTGTTTCAACAATTGAAATGATTTGTCAGCCTACTCAGTCCATTTAAACTTAGTCTTAAGGCCTCCTTTTATGGTGTCAAGGACTGGTGCACATATGCCACTGAAGTTCCTCACAAACTTCCTATAGAATTGAGCTAATCCATGGAAACTTCTAACCTCAATCCCTGTTTTAGGTGCAGGCCAATTCAAGATTGCCTCCACTTTTCTTGGATCCATGTTCAAGGTTCCTTTAGACACCACAAATCCTAAGTAGACTAGCTCTTGCTTCAAGAAGTCACACTTCTCTAGGTTGATGGATAGCTTCTCCTAATGCAATCTCTCTAAGACTAACCTCAAATGCTCAAGGTGCTCCTCTTTGGTTTTGCTATAGATGAGAATGTCATCTAGGTACACCACCACAAATTTGCCTATGAAATCCTTCAACACTTCATTCATCAACCTCATGAAGGTTCTTGAAGAATTGGTGAGTCCAAATGGCATCACAAGCCATTCATACAATCCTTCTATGGTTTTAAAAGCAATCTTCCACTCATCACCCTCCTTAATTCTTATCTGGTGATAACCACTTTTAAGGTCTAGCTTGGTGAAATACATAGCCCCTCCTAAACAGTCCATTAGATCCTCTATTCTAGGAATAGGAAACCTATACCTTATGGTAATCCTATTGATTTCTCTTGAGTCAGTGCAAAGTCTCCACTTACCTCCTTTTTTTGATGCTAGCACTACCGGGAGTGCACATGGGCTGATGCTCTTCTTAATCAGTCCTTGTTCCAATAACTCCTACACTTGCCTTGCTACCTCCTTATTCTGATCAGGTGTAATCTTATATGCAGCCCTGTTAGGTAAGGATGCACTGGGAACAAAGTCTATTTGATGACTTATAGACCTTCTTGGCGGGAGTGTTGCAAGTGTTCCTTCACTCACTATGTCTGTATACTCTAGTAACATTTGCTTCACCTCCTTGGGTACTTCTGCCTGCAACTTGTCTTCTTCCTCCTTTGGCTTCACAAAGATGGCACACTTCACTATCTCCTCCTCATGTAGCAAGTTTAAAAACTCTTTATCGGTAGCCAATAAAACACTAGGTGTTCTTGAAGTTCCCTCTTAATTCTCTGTCAAAGATTGAATCTTGAAGGTCTTGTTGTCCTTCTTAAAGGAAATGGAATTCTCCTCTCCATCATAGATCACCTTCCTATCAAATTGCCAGGGTCTTCCTAGCAATAAGTGACATGCATCCATAGGTAACACATCACAAAGGATCTTATCCTTGTATCCTCCAATAGACAAATCTACCCAAGTCTGTTCATTGATTAACACACTCTGCTCATGATTCAACCATGTCACCTTGTATGGGTTAGTGTGGGGTTTCCTTGTGAGTTTCAACTTCTTGACTGCCTCTTCTGATATGATATTGTCAGTTGAGCCTGAATCAACTATCACCTTGCAAACTTTACCAAGAATCTTGCACCTCACCCTAAACAATGCTTGCCTATGCTTAGGTTCATTCTTCTCTGGCTGTCTTATCAAGACCCTATTGAACATCAGATTTTCTCCAATCTATGATTCAATATGGTCCACCTCAGGTGTTTTTCTACTTGAAGAGTCTTCATGTGCATATGCAACCCTATTTCCATTGTTTGATGATGTAGGCTTGTCAGGGCATCTATATGTCGGGTGTCCCAATTGTCCACAATTGTAACACGTCATTGTTGCAAAATAGGAGTTACCTCTGCCATTACCTCTACCCCTATTTGGACCACCTTGTGCACCTCTTCCTCTAGAATGTCCTCCTCTGAGATTGGCTTCACTGCCATGCTCTGGCAAACTTGGTTTCTCCTTGGTTCCTTGGCTCATTTGCCTTTCTTTGGTAACCACCTCGGTGATTCACTTGATCTCTACCTCTGCCTCTACCCCTGTTATTGGAGTCTCCTTTCCTTTTGTTCCTCTCTTCTACCTTGGCAGCAAGCTGATGACATTTTTGGATAGTAGTAGGAGTCCATAGGCTTATCTCCTCTTGAATGTTCCACTTTAGGCCGCTTAGATACCTAGCCACCTTAATAGATTCATCTTCTTGGACTTTGGATCTAATACATAGCTTTTGAAACTCCTCTATGTAGGAGGTCACATCAAGATCCTTCTGCTTCAATCCTTGTCTCTTCTTATGAAGTTGGACTTCATAATCCTCTGGTAAGTAGTTCTCCTTAATCTTACTCACCATAGCTTTCCAATTTCCAATAGGTATCTTTCCCATACTAACTCTTTCTTCTTGCAGGTACTTCCACCATGTCAAAGCTGCTCCCCTTAATCTTGATTTGGCAACTTTAACCTTTTGAGCCTCTGTCACTCCCTCACACTCAAAGTGGTTTTCCATGCCCTCAATCCATTCCATCACAGTGTCTATGTCCATTCTTCCACTGAAATGTGGCAATCCTTCAAAGGCTTTGGTGTTCAAGGCCTTAATAGCCTTCACAAAAGGTTCTTCATTCAACAAGGGATCTGATTCAGGGATAATGTCATCTATGTCTATAGTCTTCTTGCCTTTATCCTTGGTGTCTTCATCCCAAGGTCCTTGTGTCCTCTGATCCACCACTTCCTACAGTTTATCCCTTATCTCGCTCATAGCTTCTTCAAGGAGTCTATTCTTCTCCTTCTGTTCTTCCACATCTCTAGCCATCTCTGCATTAGTGACCATTCTTCTCTCCCCTATTGATTCACTAGTATATAGAGACATACATAGTCCAACAAGTCTTTTACTTGCTCTGATACCAATCTGATGGGTTGGTGCATGGGATAGACTAGCCTAGTCTATGCTCTTAGGTCCTTTCCTTGGATCACCTGGTGTTCTCCTCACACCCTAGGGTCTCTAGGACTTCCTTTGCTTGAGGAATCCTCTGACCTTGCCCAATCCACCCACCAATGAGTTTCTATGCTGCTCCTAAGGTCTCACCTACTCATGAGACTCGAAACCCCTTACTATGGCTAATAAGGGCTAGGCTTGTTCCCAACCTTACAAGGTCTTAGCAAGGTTATAACATGTCTATTTCATGCTCTTCTAACCCATTCATGTTCCCCCAAGAGGTTTCAAGCCTTCAGCCCCTTACCAATTTCACCATTTTGTGTTTTTACCTTCAAATAGGGCTACAAGGATTAGGACCAATTAGGCCTCCTACCCAGTCTTTTAGGGCTCCCTCTCACAAACAATGCACAAACAACCGTAACTCCCAAAATGGACTACCATTCATTTGGAAAGGACTCAAGGATTTTCTAGGTTTTAGGCCTTTAAGTGTTCGTACACTGCCCTAGGTGGATTTTAAGGTTTTCAAGGGTTTTTGTGAGGGTTTTTTTGGGGGGGGGTTTGGCTGTGTCATAGTGAAGGTTTTGTGTTTTAGCCACCTTGTTTGGATTTGTGGAGGCTCCTCCTTCACACCAGTGATGCTTCACACACTCCTCTGACCAACCTTCCTCTCCAAGACCTCTGCAATTTGATCTCTCCTAACCGGGCACTGTCTAGTTTCACCTAGGAGTGGGTCTTTGCTTGGCCTTCCTACATTTTTAAGGGCCCTTCTTGCATGGGATTATAGTACAGGGTCTTCACTTCCATTCCCCATGGTTTCATGGTGATTCGACAATGGGGAATGGAGTTATGACTTCATTTGTACAACCAGTCCAAAACTAGATAGTGAGACTGCAAATTACAAACTATTTACAAACACATTCAACCAGTAAACAAAAACCTAAACTAATCACTCACAATGAAATTATTTACACCATAGAAGACATTTCACATAGTTTTGCATGTAGTTCAATCCATTTACTTGCCTGGTAACTTCATTCAATCTGACTGGTAACCAACAAACAGTCACAGTCAAGCTCTTCTTGCTTGGGCCATACAATCTCTGACATCCCACCCATTCATTTAGGGTTTGCAAATACTTATACCACCTTAGCCTTGGTCTGTGTGCCCATATTAGGGTTGTCCATTCCAAACTAAGGATTTTGACCTCCTGGTGGAAAAGTTGCTTGACAACTTTTAAAAGTTGTCATGCAACTTTTAAGCAACTTTCTCAATGTTGCTTTTCATGACTCCTAAACCCGCATTAGGCCAACCTAAGGACACCACCATGTTATAAATGACCCCTAAACACCACAAAGACACACATACCCTCCATTTTCTAGAAAATCACAATCTTGACTTATGACCCCTAAGATCTCCACTAGGACCTATGAGCACATGGCTCATTATTTTATATACAATGGCTTCATAAGAAGCATAACACCAACAAAAAAAGGAGGGAGAGCTTGGAAGGGTTCTCCTGCACCACTCTTTTACAAACCCAATTCGATCACCTATGATCAACCAAAACCTCTACATATGATTATAACCTCATTCGCACACAGATAAATGCATAATCCCATGACCCATGATCTACAAAGAGATCTTACATCATATTTATACCAACCTGGGACCTAAACAATTAGGCCAGCCACCTAAAAGCTAATACAATAAGTTCATAACATAAACCCACAATCCAATGATCAACCAAGTCGGCCTAAGACCAAAAAAATATAATCCAATCAATAAATCCAACCAGTAACACATCGGGATCATCCACCAACATGTTACATAAATTGGTCCATAACCTAGCAGAATAAGACCAGACATAAAATGGGTTGTCATAAACTAAATCCAACACCACCGATCATTAGGAACATGAACAAGATAACCAACAACAATCTGAAAACCATCTAGAAGCCACACCAACACCACTTATCAAATGCATCAAAAGATCTTCAACAAAGCTTTGCTGGTAAAACCCTTACTGGTGACCAAAAGACTTACTAGAGAAAATGATAGCTCTACCAAGACCTATCGGAAGCCAGTAAACAACCAAAATAGTTGGTGTTGCCATCAATGACAAAACATCAATGCAACACATAATCAATTCCTCCAATTTCCCTACACAAGTATAGTTTGCAATGGACATGCAGGACTTGATGGACAACCAATTGGTTTATCTTCTACTCCATAATTATTTTGGATGATGTTGGAGAGTACTTCATTTTCCTCTTGGAGTTATAGGAAAGGTTCCCTATCTATCACCATAAGTTGTGTGACTAAATTAATTTCATCTATTTCTTCTCCTATATTTAGCCACACATAGATGTCCTTAATCAAGTTGAGGCTATGTTGGTGGATAAAAAGCAAGATTTTAAGTAGTCATGCCATTTGAAATGGTCATGTCTCTTGACCTACAACCTATAAAGGCATCTGTTGTAGCTAACTAGGGTCTGCCCAAAATAATAGGATATCCTCCCAGAGTTGTTCTAGGAGAAATAATCATAAAATCAGCTAGGTATTCCCAAGAATCCAAGGTTACTACAAGGTATTCTACCATGACGTCAGGTCTAACAGTAGAACTATCTGCTAACTATAGGATAGTAGAAGTAGATCTTAAATTAGTGATATTGAGATGTTGCATGATATCTTTTATCATCACATTGATAGTTGCACCTATATCTATTAAGGCATTTTGGACTTGGATTTCATTACCCCAACTACAAGACTACCAGGGTCAGAGTACTTAGGGATAGCCACCTTTCAAAGCATTATATGTGCTAACTAACCTTTTACATGCACTACTTGTGGTATCCTATCAAAATGTAACTGCATATACCTCTCTAAATGGATTGGTCTTCTTTGAAACTGCCCAGTAGTAGTTTGTCCAACAACATTGGTTGTAGCACTAGTCCCAGTGCTAGCACCAACATTAACTCCAATAGGTACTTTATAAGCTTGGGATTGACTAATGTTTTGAGTGACTACTTGACCTTCCTTCCTACTGACTGTAACTCAAGTACTCTGAGTAGTTTGAACATTTTGGGTAGGAATACTTGTACTGACATTTTGTGTTAATGTAGGGACTGAACTAGAAACAACCTGAGTATTAGATGGGCCAGCAGTGAATGAAACATTATTTAATGCTAACAACTTAAGGAAATCAATTTTCCTCTTCATTTCTGCTATTGAAGATTTCATCTCAACTTTATTTCTCTTTTGCAAGAGTTTCACTCTCTATTCTAGCCTTTTCTAATTCAACGTTAGCTTGAGATAATCCATGACTTAGCTCTGGGATATTTAAATATTTTTTATCATTTATTTTAACACCAGATACCTTCTGCTTTCCTTTGTCCTGATCTATTTTGAGAATCTAAACACTTGGCTGAGTGGGATCTGCTAACTTTGGGCTATCAACATGACTCTTAGACTTTTCTTTTATAACATGTTTAAACTTCCTATCTAAGATCTCTCTTATAATAGGACCCTCAACACTAGGCTTATTTTTTTCTTGATTTAAAGCTTTGAGTGTAGCCAATTGCCTCATTAAAATATCCCTCTCAATCATAGAATTTGTAGCCTTATATTCCTTCTCTTTTTCTTTTTTCTTTCTTAAATTCATTTGTTCTTGGAGTTCCTTCCTTAATATATCTATGTCTCCAAAAATCTCTTCAGGATCTGGAAAATTTATTTCAGATCCAGAAGTATCACCTAAATCTATTAGGTTTGCATCTCCTTGTTCCTGAGTTGACTCAATATTATAAAGAAATTCTATTGTGGGGCCAAGAGGAGGAGGTACACCAATAGTACTACTTTGATGACTTCTACTTCTACTCTGACCTCTTCTCTTTTCTGAATATTGAACTTGAGTAACTTCATTATTCTATTGTTTTACTTCTTCTTGTACAGGTGTGTTAAACAAAGAATCAAAAAATCATAAGCTATCTGACTCAGAACTCTTAGAAGAAGTTTCATGAAATTGAGGGACATGACTCAAAGATGACTTACTAGCATTCTTATGCTTTGGTTTCCATGACGAGGGAGCAGGGATTGTTTTTGTGTTTCTTCTTATTTCACTCCTCTACGGAGCTCCAGGAAGCTCTTCCAATCTTTCTTTAGGATGTCACCTCATGTAACCTTTGGTGTTCTTAGATTTACTCATAGAGACAAAATCTCTCAAAGCTTTATTAGAAATCTTCAACAATACACGTATTGGCGCAGAGACTTCAGAGTCGCCACCTAAATTACTTTGGGATACCAAATAAGACAATATTTGGTAATCTTTGAAAGAGATTTGTGAGCCTTGTTCACAAATAGGAATTTCTTTCTCACAAAAATGTAGAACACCCTTTACAATAGAGAACATGAACTAGAAACACAAAAACATGGGTTCAACCATCAAATCAAAGAAACATGATATAAACTCAATGTAATTTCCCTAATGGATGACACAATCGATTGCAATTATGCATTACGTCCCTAGCAAAGTCACCATTTTGTCGGTTCCCCAAAGGGTTTATATTGCAGCAGGCAGAAACCAAGTTGATTCTTTAGGTTATCTATGGAGAAGCCAACTCCAATTATCAATATCTTCCAGAACTTGGACCAACTATGACAAGGATTCTGCAAACCCTTCAAGACTTTGGGCTCTGCAAGACCTAGGAGGGTGATCCCTTGGTGGATCTATAATCTCTATGCAATACTCACAAATTATACCAAAACTAAGTAGATAATCTCATGTAAAAGGCTCAACAAAGAGGGAGAATGCTCGAGAATGGCGAATTCTTCAGTGATCCTCAACCTATTGGAGCATGAGATGGATTAAACAAAAAATAACATACATAAAATTAAATATATTCTGATAATCAGCAATTTATAATAAATACATATGAACAAAGCATAAAACTGATTGTAAAGACTTAAAACAAGCTAGGATTAGTGCCTTATTCCATTGGGTGGTTGAATTCAAAAGATAAAATGAATTATAATAGAATTTTATTTAATAGCTTTAAAATCTAAGATAATATTGCCTTACAATATTTCTTATCTGTAATCCCAACCCAAACTACTTATCAAATCCTTGAAAAGCCCCATCACTTTTCAATTTTGTTTTAGCATTTTATTGATCCCTTAGATCAAATCATAAAAAAAAAACTACATACACCACAACAATGCATTGAATGAAAGAAATCCTTGATTATATTTCATTCAAAAGATGATAGAATTGTACAATGGAGAGAAATAGATCAAAATTGTATTTCTATTAAATAAATTTTCTATTTCTATCATAAAACAATTTACACATAACTCCTTCAAGAACCTACAAAAAGATTGACATAAGACTCTTATCTATTACTCTACAAAATCTTTACAATTTGCTCATTCTCACCCAAAACCTGCTATAGGAACCTGTGACTCTGAATTTTAGAAAAACTAAGTACAAAGATCAAAATTGGAACCCTGTCTCTTAGCCTTGAATTCTCTTTTATAGAAAATAAGGGAGAAAACAAGCTATAGGCCAGAGGAGACACCTGTCATTAAAAAATGACCGGTTACCATTATTCTATTACAAAATATTCCCTTTAAGGAATGTCACAACCAACACCAAATATCTGCAATTGGTCTATCATGATACTTTATGCATTTTTTCCCCTTTTGTTTTTGTCGATGAAGATCTAAAATGGGCCCACCTTGTTGTTGCTCACATCCAAAAAGGTAACTATTGCAAGGAAACAAAACCGCCTGCTAGACTGTCACATCAAACAATTAGCTAACTAACTATTTGCAGTCCTTACTCCTCCTTTAAGTAAGTATTAATCCATTCACCATATTCTTCATCTCATGGCCATTCAAAATTCATAACCTCATCAACCTTAGCTCTGTATGGAGTATATTTGATAGCTACCTAATTTTCCTCTCTTTCAAAAGACTCAAAAAATGTCCTTGTACATATTACTTTGTCCATATTGTCCTCCAGCATACCAGTATCCATCTCTTCACAAATCAGTTTGACTTGGGTGTTGATGACTCTTTCTGCCTCTTCTTTCCAAAGTTGTAAAGGCTTAATTTCCCCATTTTCATCCACAATACCTAGCAAAAGTGTTTCATTCAGCTCACTGAAATTACCCATCAACTCTCTTATTTTTATTTCTATACTTTCTGGCAAAATTTGGGCTTCCTGCATTGACTTCACCAATAAATGGGTTGGTTGAAGCATAGGTGGCCTCTAATATCATTTCCCCTTTGTATCCATTTTCTTAATAAAGGGATTGCCACTTCCTTATCTCTATCAAAACTTTGAATAGCATTAAATAATAAAGAATATAAAGAATGAATTATATTTAACCTATTATCTGAATTCTCATTTGAATGAGTTAGCACTGAGCTAACTATCTCTCTTTGCTTGAATGCAAGTTGATCCTCTGACTCCTTTAACTTATTCTCCAACTCAGTGACTTTCTCCAAAATTTGGGCTCTTATTGGATTAGTTGATCTAGTAGGTTCTTTCTCATCAACATATGGCACTAACGACATGCTTGGGATATCAGTCTCAGTGTCATATTGAACTATTGCATCTATATGAGTGACAGGTGGAGACCTAGATGTTGATGGTGTTGATGCAATTATAGGAGCTAAAGAGGATGCTCCTATATCTCCCTGCTCAAAAAGTTGAACTCTAGTTTGCAGGTCCACACATCTCTTTTGAACTACATTATAATCATTGAAAAGCTTTTCAAACTTCTTCATTAGTTCTTCTTTTTCCATAGCCTCCCTCTTTGAAGTTTCATGGGCCAATTTGGCCACATCAACGGCTAACTTTGAGGCCTTAACATTTGATTTATCAGATGCTCTTTTTATAATGAGGCTTCCCCTCAAGTTTGGATTTATATTAATGATATTAGGCCTTATAGGCCCTTGTTCCAGTGCCCATATTGCCAAGGTTGCATAATCATATACAAATTCTGATCCTTTTAGTGCCAACCTTGCTTCCTCCTCTGAACTAAATTGTTTCTCTTTTAATTTCCTAATTACATCAAAATCCAGTACATCGGCTATATCCCATTCTAGAAAAATTAAGATTCTGACCTGATTTATGATGACCCTGCCTTCATCTGCAGTGATTATTTTGAATCATTCCATCATTTCATTCTTCACTTCTTCCTGATTTTCTTTATCATACCTATTTGGCCTTTGGGCCTTTCTCTCGACACTTCTCTTTTGGAATTCCTCTATTGTCATTTTCCATATAAATTACTAGAAGGTTAGGCTTCTCACAAAAGCCCCATCTTCAAGAAATATATCACATGCCTCCTTGCTTGTCTCTCTAAAGGATCTAACCTAAATATACAAAGGAGTGAGGTCCAATTCTAAAGTGGGTGGCACGGGAGGGATACCAATCTGCATCTCTACATTTGTCACTACAATAGTATCCTCCTCTTGTTGTTCTTCCATGTGATGTTCCACTACTTTCTCTCCAACCCACCTTGGAGGTGAAAGAGGCACATTGTCGTGCCCAACTTTTGGGCACCCAAAACGGAACAACAAAAAAAAATTTTGACATCATGAACTTGCAACATATCCTACAATATAATAACTTTATTAGAGTTTTGTTTGATCTAGGATGTAAATAAATTCACTTACGAAGGTTGGGTTAATTAACCAACTCGAAAGAGCGACTTGTTTGGTGGAGATTAATTAGTATCATGGATTAGTTAGCTAGCTCAATTACCTAAACCCTAAACCAAGTTGTCGCTAATTAAAACAAGGGTTAATTGGTTATCTTAATGTATTAAATCATTCCCAATCATATAATGATAATGCTATTAATTAATTGATGCACATGCAAAATTTATTATTTAAATCCAACCGATGAGGGTTCGAATTTGCTAAGATGACATTTGCCCACTAAAAACCGACAATAAGCTAAAGCCAATTCTAATTTTCCCTAAACCCTTAATTTTGATGATTTAATTTCGATCCGGCCAAAATCGGTCTCAAGGGCTTAAGGTTCATAAAATTAATTCTACAATTTCTCCTTTTTAAATTTTCCTAACGTCCAAATATATTGGGGAAAGTCTATTGATTAATTAAATAAATTAATTGATTTAACGTATAGTTTATCCAACTATATTAATTCTTTATTTTTAAATCCCTCTGGATTAACTATAATTTAATTTTAATTCTCTATAGAATATAAGCATATATTAATTCAATTATTTAAATAACCCTGATTATTAGTTAAAATTAAATTTTTAAAACACCCATTTAAATTTCCCATCTCCAATTTTAAATTCTCTTAAATAAAGAAATCCTTAATTCATAAAATGCTAACCCTAACCCGAAATTGGGTTAGGGTTTCATTTCTATTTATTCCCAAAGTTTATTTTCTTTTAAATTTATGCCCTAACCCGAAATGGGTTAGGGTTTATTATACCATTTTTTTTTTGGAGTGTGCATGTGTGTGAGATTGCAGGTACGGCGGATTAGGGCACGATGGAGGGTTTTGAAGTGGGAAGAGGCGGAGGAGGTGGCGCGGGGCTCTCCCAGATGCCACTGTGTTTATACACAGTGACGGCGGTGCCGTCCACTATGTATACACACAGTGGCGGCCGCGGACCGTCCACTGTGCTTACGCACAGTGACGGCACCTCCTGTGCCATCCACTGTGGGTAAGCACAGTGGCACGGCCTGAGAGTCGTCCACTGTGTTTACACACAGTGGCTCAGCATTTCCTGTGCCATCCACTGTGGGTAAACATAGTGGCATGGCCCGAGAGCCCTCCACTATGTTTACACACAGTGGCTCAGCCGGTGCTACGATTCCCCCCCCCTTTTTTTTTGTAGTTTGTTTTTGTATGATATTTTTTTAAAATTTTTTTATAAGTATGTAAATATATATATATATATATATATATTATTTATATATATCCATTGTCATGATCAGAATCTATACGTATATCCCTTTTTTTGTATGTATCTCTGGAGTATGTTTTCGGATATATATATATATATGGTTAGGATTAGGAAGTTTATTTTGAATTATTTTTAACACAGCAGCATGCAATCTTTTATATATTTTTTTGTAACAGGGATACACAAGTTCAAAATATGTCTCTTTTTCTTTGTTGTTGCAGGGATATACACATATAGAAATTTATATATATTTATATATTTTTCAATATATATACTTATATATTTATAGATATATATATAATTAAACGTTAAGACAATAGAGTTGGAAGCCCTTATTTTGTTTTGGGATTCTAACATTTAAACATTCTGATCCTAGTCTTTTAACAGCATTAAGAATAGGTCTTATTTTTCTTCTTTTTAATAGTCATACATCATACTTTCTACAGCAATGTAAAAATACTAGTTCCTTTTTTTTTCTATGTCTAAATAGAGTTCATAGCAATAAAAGAGCAGTAATTAAACTATGCAAGTAAATAATGAAACCTAATGCATTCCCTTCTTTTTCTTTAAATTGCAGAAAATAAACAAGATAATAGACTAGTTTTAGAAGTAGTCTATAGCAGCATAATAGGCATCAAAATTTAAGTAAAAATTACATTGCTTACAGAATAATAAGTTACAATAGCCCATATATAAAATGGGTGAATAATCTAACCAGTCTTCTCATTCTTAATCTTTATACAGAGAATAAAAGAATACATTTCTTTAAACAGAAATAAAAGAATCAACTTAAGCCCTATGTTTACATTGTTTTCCTTTGTTTTGCAACAATTCATAAATTACATTTTTGCTTTCCTGCATCTAAATAGAAATCTAAATCTGAATAAAAATCTACAGCCAAACAAATCTGCAACTCCTAGATCTTTTCCCAGCAACCTGCATATAAAACTTTAGGACTGTGACCATGGGATGCTCACCTCCCAGCCTAGGCTTACCAGAAGCCACCCCCGAGCTAGGAGAATCAAGACCTAGACGGGGTTACAACCAAGCAATACAACAAGCAAAGGGGAAGAAAATAATACAACAGAGACACCCTTTCCCAAGCTGAAAACTCCATCACAAAATGTGATGCCTTATTAGGGTGGAAGTGGACCAAGTACCCTAAGGGAGAAATCTGCTAATTCAAACTTACAGCCAACTCATGGCACCCATGAATGCATAACCAGAATTCATCCTTAATCCCTACACCCTTATGACCCCCAAAAAGACAAGCATGCCATATTTGCTCCCCCTTATGACCCCCAAGTGAAATAACACAAAAGAAAGCAGCAAGGGTCTCATGGATAGACCCTTGAGATCACTCTCAAAATGAGAGCCTCTCACTCTAAGGGCTATCAAGCTCCTTCCACCCCCAAGACCAATCTTTCCTCCCAAGGAAAGGATGGTCTTGAACATTCCCCAAACACAACATTACATAAAATAGCAATAAACAAGAAACACATAAATTTTACAAATACAACACAAACAAAGAGTTACAACAATTTCCATTCAAACATTCTATAACATTTTTACATTTCCATAAGAGGGGAAAAAATAACACCAACCTTGACCTGCCAAGGGATATCTAAGGGAAAGCTTGATGAAGAGTTGCCCAATCCTCTAATCTTTTTCTACAATTCCTTAGCCCCCAAATCTGCTATCCTAAAACTGGTTTTTTTTTTTTCCTCCAAAATTTCTCCAAAAATCTCCAAGGATGGAGAGTGGGTGATTAGCTCACTAAGCTTCCATTCTTAGCCTAAGAAGGCCTCTCTCACTCCTTCCAACCTCTTGGATAGAATGAGGGATCCCCCATTGGGTTGGTCTTCCCTAGGTCTTACACACTCCCTAACCTAGGTACCTAGAGAAGGGGAATGGAATGGGGAAGAGGGATTACTCCCTTCAAGAAGGTTATCCTTCCAAGGAAGGCACTCCTATAGATGGAATTCGTCCATCTTGGGAAAACCACTTTTTTGGGTGGTTAAACAAGTCCTAAGGGAAAGACACATGGCCAATTTTGGCCTTCACCCATAGGTACCCCATGAGGCCTAATAGAAATGCTCTAAAATTGACTCTAGGAGTTGATTTGACCCTCAGAAAGTCCACCTAAAGTTAACCTACGGGTCAACTCTGAGTTGACCCTCCTTGTGACTCACTAACCTAAATTTCTTGGTTCTTTCAAGGATAAATAGGAGATATAACAATTAACAAAAAATAAAACTCTCCAAAAAGGTGACATGACAAATTGCCAACACAACATACCACATAGGTGTCAAGTGACACTACAAAATAATTCCACATCACAATTACATACGTGGCAATTGTCCCTTAAGTGATTTAAACAATTCAATAAATACAATTTACACTCATGCAACATTTTACATTTACGAATAAAATACAATACATACGGGGTGTTGTCTCTCCAAATAGACAACCCCTAGTTTTACTAACGCACATAGGCCTAGGCTCGATTCTCCATAATATTTCCATGGTCACATGGATAATCTCCTGCACAACTCAATTTAAACATTAGTACTTCCCAATAGCCTCATATAATATAAAATACATAATCAGAATACAATACATCCATTCTGCAAAGACTTGTCATTATAAAATACGATTTGTCACAAATCAAAGCAATTCATCATAATCCTCAAAATTTGATCCATCTACAAGATATGCAAACGTATTTCTAACATTATAACAAATCCTGAAATTTAGATAATAACATACATCATCACAATATTACCCTAGTCTAGAATCATATAATATTCTATAATCCACAAGGCATAGAAATGGAGCATCAAATATATATCAATATTACCAAAAATCGTGGGATCATAAAAAGTTCTATATCCATAGTGTGTCAAAACTAGCATCCAAAATAGTTCCAATATGAAAATAACTAAAGAGATAGGATGGGTCAAGGTAGGGCCTCACACACATGTGGTAGTGAGGAACTCTTGTCTGATTTTTCAAGATCAATGATCTTGACCCCTTTAAAAGGTTTTATTTGCACTTTTGGGGGTGGCTCTATCTTCATTATTTTCTTTCCTTTTCTCCTCACCAACTTTTCACTGTCACTACTATTCTCCTCTTCACTACTTGTTTCTTCTCTTACCCTTTTTGGAGAAGGATCATAAATAGGTTTGACTTTTTTTCGCCTATCTGTTCGTTGAGGTGGAGGAGGAGGTGAACCTGGTTGTTTCATTCTCATCTGATGAATCAAGTTAGCCTCTTCTGATGTTATGGGTTTAGGTTGATGTACATTTCTTCTCTCAACTTGCTGGCCATGGACTTCCTCAAGTTTGGTTCTCTTTTCTTTTAATACAAGAATTAATTCATCAAAATTGTTCATGACAAAATCAACTTTGGCACAAAATGGAGTGAAATTTTTTAGTAGATCACAACTAGAATTCATTTTCTACACTATAGCCCATTGATTTCTAAAATCTATCCACTTCTCCTTCATCCAATCCTAAGTCATCAAGTCAAATTCATTCCTTATTATATCCTCAGGGAAATTGTGTTCATGGGGCAATGGGCATCCTTTAATTCTTAACCTGAAAATATTGTAAAACCCCTCAGGGTCACTATGTCTAGCTATACTAACCCCTAAATGATATGGTGTAAAATGCTTGTCAAAATACACATATCCCCCTTTTATAATCACAAAATATGGAACAACAGTATAATCAGAGAAAATAGTCCCTTTTCCTCTACCCTTCAACTCCCTATCATGTATACAACCTATTTGCCATATTACTTCAACAAAACCCAATCTTAAAGGAACATTAGAAGGTAATACATGTGGTTGAGCAGGAAAACCATAAACTCTAATGACTGTACTAACAAGATAAGGGATAATGTCCCCCCAGTTATGCTCAATTTTCAAAAGTGGTAGCCTTTCCTTTGGTCTTATAAAATCATGCAACTGTGTGGGAATCCTTGGTGGATTCATTGTTAATATTTTCCTCAATATAGAAGAAAAACTATTGTCAAACCTCACAAAACTGGCCTCATGCTTGTCCCAAGACATGTCCATACTCCAAAGTTGCACCAACACCTCAATATTGTCAACTATTCTCCTAAGATTCATGGTACCCTCGAAATAATTTGTATTTCTGTATAAGAACATGTGCATTAACAATGAACACCAATAAAAATGAGTGTTAAATACACCATTCTTAATATCTTGCAACCCCTCATGAATCTTCTCTTCAAGGTATGGGGCAAAGTCAAAAACCACTGTAAAATTTGGATGTTGAATTTGTATAGCCATATACATAAAATCAGGTGACATGACTGTAATAGGGTTGAACCCTAAAATATGGCACAGAGAAAATAAAGTGGCCTTCAAATATTTGGCAAAAGCACCAATAGGAAAAGGTCCCTCTAAACTAGGGCTAATATGGTAAGTTGTATCTCTTGCTTTTGCCAAATAAGCTGGAAGGAGGCTAGCTCTAGTGAAACCCTTCATCTTGTAATATTTTACCTTCAGTTCATTCAAATCTATCTGAACCAAGGTAGCAGAAGGTGCATACAAATAAAAAATCTCTTGGAATTCCTCCCTCCTAATTGTCAACAAAATCTCTCCCTCATTTCCCCTTATAATTCTTGAAACAGGGTCATGTCTGTCTGCAATAGCTTTGAGGAGGTCAAAATCCATGAATAAATTTGGCACCACTAACCTACCCAAATTGTATTGTCAAGAACTTGAAAATGGGGATTGCAAATTTCTCTATCCATACCACAACATGAATATTTCCACCCCAGTCATTGGTACCCTAGCATCCACGATGTTGTATGCCTTATTAGTTAACCCTTCTCCTAGGGTTTTTCCTTGTACAAGTCTTTGCCCTTGATATTTATCATTTGTCGAGTGCATTAATTGATCAATAAATCATCAAAAAGATTCCTCTTCAAATATTATGTCTATCTTGAGTAATTTTGCAGGGGAGCCACCCTACTTGACTAGGGATTCTTAACAATTTCCCATAGAGGAAAGGAGAAAACTAGGGCTTGACATGAAAAAATTAATTTCAACACAGAAAAGTGTGAATTATCACCCCTTTATGTCAAGTTCTAAACCCTAGAGCAATTCACAATCTTCTCCCTACAATTTCACACAATCCGCACTTTCAATAGCTCTGAAAACACAGAATAAGGATTTATCAACTTATGGCTTTGTATGCACCAGATGAACCTTAATTCTTCATCGTGAGAACTCGTTTCAATCTTCTTTTGCTCAGGAATCACCTTTTGATCACCTTTGAATCGCTTTGTGAGCCAAGAATGGTTCTGAAAAAGATTTTATTATTGTTTTGGAAACAAGCATCACCATCTCGTCCACCATTACTGCTCACGTGAGTGAAAAAATGGCTCGAATTCACATTTGAATCAAGTTGGAAAATGGACCGTTGATTTTCTCCACATTGGTGCATCGCACGATCTTGTTGGCATTATGATTTTGTTGGTATTTTGCATAAATATTGCATTAATGATATGTTGTCATTGATATCAATTGAACCGGTAATGGTATTTATGTTATTGTTGATATTGTTGTTTTTGATATTGGCTAGTAACCAGTAAGGAGAGCTTTGTGGAAGATGTTGTAAACCGGTATGTTAAGTTTGTGAGATGAACCGGTGTAAAGGGTTAAACCTTTCTATGTAATGTAACTGGTAAACCCTATCAGTTGTTAAACCCTAACCAATCAAGTTTGATGGTTTATTGTCTGATAAGCGGTAATGATGGAGACACGTGTGATCATTGAATAAGGATATGTTCAAATTGTTTTGGTGCATTTGTTTTTGTCTAGGGAAGGAGAAAAGTGGATTGCATTTAATGCACAATGCATGATGAGTTACAAAGTCTAATGAAGTGGTGATCATGGAGCGGTTGGAATTTTATTGAAGAATGTGAAGAGATTGTCATGATTTCTAATGGTCAAGATTATACCGACTTGTTTGTAATCTCAATGATGAGAATTAGGTTTTTGCTATGTTACTGACCTAATTGATTTCTATTTAAGGTCGATGAAGTTGTTTGTAAAGGTTGATGGCAAGATTGATGAAAACCCATTGAGTGTGTACTTGCCTAGCCAGTGAATGGATCTACACTTTGAGTGAAGGCATATTGAAGCTTAGAAGGATCTGATCAAGCAAATATAGTGCTACTTAGACAAATCAAGAAAACATGTTGGTTTCTAACAATTAAAGCATAAGTAAAATCCCTTCACCTGGTAAGCTCTAACAAGATTGGTTATTCATTAAATCCTCTAACAAGGTGGTCCATTAGCTTGGATTCTTAAATCCTCCAGCGAGGTTACTCCTAATAGGGTATTGTGCTTTCAATCAAGTCATATTTGTAAATCCCTTAACTGGGTGATTCGTAACTGGAATTAGTTCTTAACGGGACTTATTGTAAAGCTTTAATAGGCTTGGCTCTTAACAGTGTGAACTTCAGAAGAGTTCAGATAGGTATCCTTGTGAGTCCTATTGTTCATCAAAATTGATTAACCCAAGTACACCTGCAATTGATCTATGAAGAAGCCAGTTCAATATATGAAGAACCCTAGGGCTTGGACAACATGACAAGGATATGAATCCTTCTACTCTTCAGGCTCTACAAAACCTAGGTGAGTATACCTTTGATGCTTAAATTAAACCTATTACACACCTATGATAGCATCAAAAAAGCAGATAGATCTTGCAAGGCTTAACAACTAGGAGGTTACTATAGATGGGCTAGATCCACATTAATATATCAACTAAGTTGAAGCATGAGATGGATGAAAAATTCCCACAGAACATAAAATAAAGGTAGATATTCTGATTTTTTATTTTAAATCTCTGAGAAAACCCCAAAATCTGCAAGATCAGTGCCTTATCCAAGGGCAATAGAGTCATACATCAAACTGAAAATGAAAACCTTTATTGCAAATCCAATTTATTAAGAAAGATATCCCTATATTAATGCCTGACATTAATACATTCTAAACTCAGACAAAGGATTATACATTTCCAGACATTATCCTGAATCCAAAATGATTTCTCATAGAATTTAAACTCTTCCTTGAAGAGTACCTGAAAACAACCCTTACACTCCCACTTTGAGAGGAAAAACCCAAACTCCCTTGAAGACTGGATTTATTGAAAATAGAGAATGCTTAGAGATAATCAAATAAATTGTATATATGCCTTACATATACATGACCTGCAACAAAACATTTACAGCAAGAAGATACTCTATTACTGAAAGTAAAGAACTGCCATGTACAATCTTGAAGAGAACTTAGAATTGGAAGCCATGAAATCTAGAGCACTTCCTCCAAAATTCTAGAACCCTTAAAATTGAGAAGAATTGGGAATAAGAAGGAGAGGGGAAAAGATCATAATCCATCAGAACATGCCATGTGTTTTCTTTTCCCTAACTGCAAAAATATCTCCTTCTTTCCCATGTAACTTGCTCTTGAAATATTCCACATTTTTTGAAACTAACTTCATAACTGCATTCCTCTTTCTAAGAGCAATCTGGTGATATATAATACTTGGTATTTTGGGCACAAATGGACCTCTGGACGAATTAAACTTGAATATGGATCCATCATTTAATTTTTTCAAATTTCTCCATAGTTGAAACTATGCATTTAACTTTGATTTTTCATTCATTTTTTTCCCCTGATTTTGGCCTAACGCCCTACCACGTGGCAGCTTGTGATTCACTGATAGGATCCACTAGGTGCCACCTTGGATGACACCTCATCAATTTGCCACTTGTCCACCTTGTCACTGCCACTGGACTACCTACTTGTTGCCACCTCAATGCCACCTTAGCGACACCTCAGATGGACCTCCACCTGGACTTGCCACCTATCTTTCACCATTTCGCAATGGCTAACGGACGTGCATCTTCAAGCTTTGAAATCATGCGCGCCATCGGATCATCTTGAATCTGCATGCTCTTTAATCCTTCGCTATTTCATGAAGCTTAACCGGCGAGCATCTCCCTTTCACGAAATTGTGCCGGCCATTGGATCTCCTGAACTTGCAGGGTCTTTAACACTTCGCCATTTCGCCTGAGCTTTTCACCAGTTTGCAGGGTTTAACCAATGTGCATCTCTGGCTTGCGAATCAATGTTGATCATCGATCTTCATGGAACCTGCTCACTGGTTAAGTCATCCATTCTCTACAAAACTCATCTACCTTGAGATCTATGCCTATGTGGGGTCCACCTAGTCACCACTCAGCCTCCTTGGTTGCCTCAAGAAGCATGCCCATGTGCGTGGGGTTTGCTTAGGCCTAGCCAACACCTTCTATCAAAAGCCTCTTGAGGCTTTGACATTATACTTGGGTGGAGTTTTAGTTATAAATACTCAAAAATACTCCTGCCCAACGAATGTGGGATAATGCATTTTAACCTGAGAATGCATTTCTGAGCTTATCCCCTAGGTTTTAATGGCGCCTTTGGTCTGAAAATTTCTTACTGCTCAAACACCATTCACTGCTACTATTCCATATTTGCTAAAGGGTTTCATATGGCCACGCCATCTGGAGGGAGAAGAACGATTTGACCATGCACCTTCCAATTGAATTTGTTTGGAGTTTTCTTCCATCTATCCAAACTCCATTCTCATGCCACCCTCTACATGTTATTTGCATTTGTCTTAGAATTTAAATGGCTTCTAAAGCCACACAAGAGAGGAGGGTATTGGCTTTGAGCTTACTGAATGAAAGTGCTTTTAAAGTTTCTGAATCTTTCACCCAACTTACCTCTCACGGCAATATGTTTTAAAATTTAAATGGCCCCCTTTAAATATGCACCACGTAGAGGATGATTCACATTTTGCACCAACCACATGCTATAGGCAGGGAGGATGTTTGGCACATGGTAATGAATTTGGTTGGAAATTTCACTGGTTGCCATATTTACTTGAAGACTTCTATGCCCCTTCCAAACACCACGCACATGAAGGGAGGAAAGACTGTTGTTGCATTGTTCGTGGGGGCTTGGAAATACACCTGCATATACATTTGACTGGTTGTAACTTCAGTATTTCCCCATGAGTGTGTCACCATGCCACACAAAGGATGTTGTTGCTAGTGTTTACTTTGCTACTTGCAATTTACTGAAGACTAAACTCTGCCCTTTGGCCATTGTGTAAGATAAGGGGTTTGGCATATGAACCTGCCACATGCATTTTCTTAAGAGTTTAAAACTTTTTTCAATTTCACTCTCCACGCAGGGGCTTCATTGGTATTTGTATTTGCTTGGAGATTTCTGCATGTTGCTCAACCACGTGAGAGGGGGGAGGACTGGATTTTACTTGATCAGAATCATTTTCTATGAAGCTTTCATGAAATTTACATAGATCTGAGAATGGATCCACCCATGCACTACAGCAAGATCACAAACACTTCCTACTTACAAGCTAAGACAAGAGTAAATAGCTCATAACCGAAACAATAAAATAAAGAAAATCACTAGAGCCATTGAATCTTTCTCCAACATAAGGGACAAGAATACAAACTAAGTGTAGCTCCCATAATACCGTGCTAGAACACCACCCTCAATTCCATCATTTACAATGATGTTTTTACTTATGTTTTTCTCATCCACGCTGAAGGAGGGGGTTTTACACTTCTACACTTTATAATCACATTCACCAATGCTACAATAGTTTGCATAAAGTATAATATTTGTTACATTGATATGATAAAACCCATCACATTCTTTCAAAATGGAAGTGACAAAGATGCACTGCATCTATACCCAACTTGGTTCTGGAAGATACATGCTTTTCTTTAAGACTATTTCGCCATAAAATTGATGCGCGGGCATGAGCCAGGTCGGGCCCCAAAGTGGGTCCGACTAAATTTTTTTTCATTTTCATGCAACTGACCTTTGAAATACCTCAGGAACCTTATAATTAACTCTTGAATCAATCGGCACCATTTTCGGATCATCAAACTGAGTTTTGCAACTTTCAGGCACTTGCGCCACATTTTCACATTTAATCGCGAAGACGTAATTTTCAAACGGGTCAAAACACCTTTCTGGACCTTGCCATCTAATAGGCGTGTACTCTGATATACATGCATGAACTCTACCAAATGGTTTTTCAAGATGAATCCCGAGCGAAGATATTAATTGTCACCAACTGGCTTTGTCGGCACTGCGGACCTGATGAAGTCAATGCTCAGGAAAATCATGATGCCTTTCTTAAAAATATCAAATGATCTTCGTTGACCCTCAAATCTGAGACATAGGTACCTTGAAGTACATATCAAAACTTAGAATTCTTATTTTGACCAAAAGTCTGACTGGGTGCAAATGGTGTGCTCATGAAAATAGCCACAATCTACTGATATAGCAATAAAAGTACGGATCACTAAAACAGATGGCTCAAGAAACCCTTTTGAAAACCGATCAAACGGATTGGTAGGAGCTTGAAACTGGAAACATAGCTTGTCATTTATACCAAAAATAGCCCAAAACAAACATTCTAACATGAAATTTATTGAGGCAACTTTTACACTTATGCAAAATAGGGCTCCGACTAGCAGCTAAAACAGGAACTTGTCAAACCATACAAACTGCAAACGGATTGAGCTTGCTAAACTGAGCAAATGGATTCATAAAGACTTCAAATTTTGCATGGAGGCACACTATTATGCATATAATTAAATACACTTTGAAATTATTCACGATGATCAATAGAGAAAAAGATATAATCCCTCAAAGTAGGCTATTCAATAAAATCTGCATTTGCACCTACCATACACTTTCAGCTCACCCCTTGAAATGGGTACCTGGTAAACTTATCCAAACTGAAATCTGAAAGTTGCAACACACTACATAGACCAAATGAAAGGTGTAGGACACACTTCCCAAGCCTTACCCTTTGAAAATCAAATGGCCCCATTTTACCCTCTCTCTAACTAGGCCATTCAAACTGACTCATTTTATGATCATTTGGAAATGTGGAGAAATTTTTTGAAATGGGCCTCTTAAATTAATCAAATTTAATGAATCCCAACAAGTCCCATCTCACCGTGGTTTTTACCTATTTGGGTTTTCCACATATAAACATTTGTGTCAAGTGGTGAATGCTTTTGTGGTTGTGATCTTATTTGTTGATGTGGTTAATTTCTGATAAGGCATGTTATGTAGAAGCATTGAGAGATGAATATGTTAAGTTATGATTAAGCATTGTTGATATTCACAAGATTGAAGTTGTTTACTATTAAATTTTTCATAACAATCAAACTGGTTGATGTCAAATATTCTTATGAATATTGATCTTGACTGAGTTTGAGTTCGGGAACTTTGTATCAGTTTTTCAATATACTGATTCACCCCCCTCTCAGTATTCTACCAGATACTTATTCTTTCATCATACCATCAATTGGTATCAGACGGTCATGGGTCCTCTTAATCTAAAAGCCTAACAACTTGAGGAAACGATCTTGTAGATCATGATGAAGAAAGAAGGCTCGAAGTTCAACAAAGATAACTATAGAATATGGAGTGATAGAATGAAGATTTGCATTAAGAGTCTTGGTAGTCAGTATTGGGATCATATAGAAAATAAGTATACTGCACCTACTAGACCCTTGACTGATGATCAAAAGAAAGAACAGCAAGAAAATCACCTGGAATTAGAAGCTATTATCAGTTCCCTATCTGATGTTGAATATGTAGATGCTCATGGTCTTGAAACTGCATATGAAGTATGGAAAAAATTAGAAGAGATTTATAGCGGTGATGGACATGTTAAGATTGCTAAAGAGGAGAGTTTAAGAGGAAAGTTTGATGACATGAGAATGTCTGAAGGTGAGAATATTCAGTAGTATGGTCAAAGGATTAAAGAGATAGTTGGAGAGATAAAGAGTGCATGAGGGAAAGTGGAAGATGCCACAGTAATCAGTAAAGTACTGAGAACCCTGCTACTGGTCTATGCTATCTGAGTTGTAGCTATTGAGGACCTGGAATCCATTGACAAGACAAAGGTAACTCTTGACTCTATTATTGCAAACTTACTGCTTTTGAACTAAATGGCTATGATGGTAGTGTACATAAAACAGAATCTGCATTTAGAGCTTCTGTCTCTAACCCATCTGTGAGAAAAAGTAGAGATACCTGCCATAACTATGAATCTAGTTCCAACAGAGATGTTGATGATGAAGATAACTTAGTGGAACTTGAAGCAAAGTTGGTAAAATGACTGCCTAGAGGCACTGGTAAATATAGAGGTAAGCTACCTTTAAAATGTTTTGCATGCAACAAGATTGGTCATATAACAACAAACTGCCCTAATCGTGAAAATGAATACAAGAGAGACAAATTTAAGAAATATAAGGGTAAAGGCAAGAGAGATTGTCTTGTAGCTATTGACAGTGGTATTATTGATGAAGAATTTGATGATGATGCTAGTGAAGATATTGTGTTTGTAGCTATTAAGGAAGAATTATCAGATCAGAAGGCACTAGTATCCAGAATGGATAACTATGATGATTGGATCATTGTTAGTGGTTGTTCACATCACATGACTGGTGATCGGAGCAAATTTCTTTCCCAGAAGGAATTTGATGGTGGTGTTGTTAGATTTGGCAATGACTCACCCTGTATGGTTAAATGTAAGGGAGTAGTTTCTCTTAATGAGAAGAGAAGTGTTGATGATGTCTATTGGGTTGAAGGCCTAAAGCATAATCTTTTAAGTGTGGCACAACTTAATGACAAAGGATACCCACTGGAGTTTAGAAATGGAATGTGCAAAATCTTTGACAGCAAAGGTGAATTGATTGCAACTGGGAAACAAACTAGAGGTAATTTATTTCATCTCAATCCTAAAGTTAGCAACTGTTTGATTGCAAAAATAGATGATAGCTGGCTTTGGCATAGGAGATTTTTTCATATAAATTTTGACAATATTGTTAAAGTAAGAAAGTCTAAGACAGTAAGAGGTCTGCCTCAGCTAGACAAACTGGTTAATGCTCTTTGTAAAGAATGTCAACTAGGAAAGATGACTTCTTCAACTTTTAAGAGAATTTCCTTCTTAGCAGAGCACTTGTTAGATTTGGTTCATATAGACCTATGTGGACCAATAAGAACAAGAAGCATTCAAGGTGATAGATACTTCATGATCTTCACTGATGATTGTTCAAGGATGACGTGGGTCACATTATTGAAGGATAAGAATGAAGCTTTTGGTAAATTCAAGGCATTTAGAGCCTTAGCTGAGAAAGAGAGTGGCAAAAGATAAAATGTCTAAGAACAGATCAAGGTAGTGAATTCACTTCTACAGAGCTCACTAAATATTGTGATGATAATGGTATTAAGCGGCAACTTTCTACACCAAGGACACCACAGCAAAATAGTATAGCAGAGAGAAACAATCGGTTAGTGGTTGAAGCTGCTAGGACTATGTTTATACAAGGAGGTGTATCAAAAACATTTTGGAAAGAAGCTGCAAGTACAACTATGTACACAATGAACCGAGTTCTGGTAAAAAGAGGTAAGGACAAGACCCCATATGAGTATTGGTATGGGAGATCACCTGATGCTAGCTACTTTAATATATTTGGAAGAAAATGTTTTATTAAAAGAGGTGATTACATAAGTAAGTTTGAAGCTAAGAGTGATGAAGGCATATTCCTTGGCTATTCCACCAAGAGTAAGGCCTATAAATGCTTCAACAACCAGACACAAAAAATTGTTGAAAGTGATAATGTTCGTGTAGATGAATGTCCTAAAATTTTGGAAGGAGCCAGTTCTGAGAAGAAGGATGAAGATCCTTGCATTTTTCTTTCGGAACCTGAAACTATTAAATCAAAAATCGGTAAAGCAAATCCTAATGTACTTGTTCAACTGGAACAAATAAATTCAGAAGAAGATGATAATGAAGAAGTTGAACCTGAAGAGAATGATCATGTTATTCCTAGGTATGTGAGACTGAATCATAGTTCTGAACAAATAATTGGGGATAAGGATGCTGGAGTACTAACTAGAAGGAGAATAAGAGAGAACTCTTGCATGATCTCCACCTTTGAACCTAGAAGTTCTAAGGAGGCATTTGGTGATGGTCATTGGGTGAAAGCTATGGAGGAGGAGTTAGATCAAATTGAGAATAACAACACTTGGACCCTGCTACCTCAACTGGTAAACAAGAATGTTATAGGTACTAAATGGGTGTTCAGAAACAAATTAAATGAATATGGTGTTGTAGTTCGCAATAAGGCAAGATTAGTATGCAAAGGATATGCACAAGAAGGAGAGGATTATTAAGAAAATTTTACACCAGTAGCAAGAATGGAAGGTGTCAGAACATTAATTGCATTTTTAGATCATAAGAAGTTCAAGGTATACCAGATGGATGTTAAGTCTGTATTCTTGAATGGGATACTAAAAGAAGAGGTTTATATAGAGCAGCCTGATGGTTATGCATTGATAGATAAGGAAGACATGCTATGCAAATTGCATAAAGCTTTGTATGGATTAAAGCAGGCACCCAGAGCATGGTATGAATGGATTCATACTCATTTGATGAAGATAGGCTTTGCTAGAACCAATGATGATAGCAACATTTATATCAAGTCTAAAGGAGATGATATACTGTTCAGTGAAGTATTTGTAGATGACATTATATATGGAGGTAATGATGACATGAGTAATTTCTTTGCAGATGAAATGAAGAATGAATTTGAGTTGTCATTAGTAGGGGAAATAAAAAATTTCATAGGCTTACAGATACAACAGATGAAGAATGGTATTTTGATTACTCAATCCAAGTATGTGAAAGAGGTTTTGAAGACTTTCGGTATGAGTGACTATAAACCAATTGGAACCCCAATGGTTAGAGGTTGTAAATTGTCCAAGGAAGGTGCATCTAAGTCTGTAGATGAAAAGGAATATAGGTCAATGATTGGCAAATTACACTATGTTGTTCACAGTCGACCGAATATTGCCCATGCAGTTGGTATTTTTGCTAGATTTAAGAAGAATCCAAAGGAGACACATCTAATGGCAACCAAGAGAATTTTTAGATATCTAAAAGGTACTGTTGACTATGAGTTATGGTATCCATATGGTGGAAATTTTGATTTTAAAGCATACACAGATGCTGATTGGGTAGGAAATATTGATGATTGGAAGAGTACCACCGGTGGAGCATTCTTTCTAGGAGGAAGACTAGTCTCATGGAGTAGTAAAAAGCAGAGTTTGACTTCACAATCTATTGTTGAAGCTGAATTTGTAGCAGCTTATATGATTTGTACACAAGCTATGTGGATGAGGCATATTTTGAAAGGTTTGAAGATGGAAATCTTAGAACCAATAAAGATTTTATGTGATAATACAAGTGCAATAAACATTTCAAAAAATCTTGTTTTTCACACAAGGACTAAGGACATTGAATTGAAATATCACTTCTTGAGGGAAAAAGTTCAAAGTAAAGATGTTATCTTGGAGCATGTTTCTACCAAGGAGCACCTTGTAGATATCTTTACCAAACCTCTGCCTAAGATCACTTTCAAGTATCTTAGTGTAAAGTGGAAAATTCGAACCCTAGTCGTTCTCCCCTCCCCAACTCCGAGGAGAGAGAAGGGAGAGTCACTAGGGTTGATGGTTTTCACTTAGGAGAGACTTTACATTCAAAAGAGGGGTTGAAACCCACAAGATCCAATCCCACACAATGCAAGATTGGATTCTAAATGAGTTTCAAGGGTTAAGACATCAAGGATACCCTCTTTTGTAAAGAAATGTAGATAGAAAGATTGAACTAGGAATGCGTGTAGAAGCAAGAAAGATTCGCTTATAAACAGAAATAGGGATATGGGATGAAGCTGCGGACCTGGAATTAGTAGTAAAATGTCGAGACGGTGCTGTTCTGCAAATTTGAGCGAAAGTTGACGGGATGATGGTGCTCGGCGTGCACACGGTCCTCCGAAAAATCCGCGAAATGAAGGTGGATCTGTTCGTCTCTGCACAAGGATTCCAGATCTTCAATTATAGCTACGTACCTGCAACCTACACACAGAAAAGAGAGGATGATTGGGGGGTTAGGGATGAGGGGTTTGCCTTTAGGTCAAACCCCGGTTTTGGAATTAACCAAGAAATGAGAATGTTGTAAATGTAAATGTTTGCAATGTAAACAAGTACTGATACCTTGTTGTAAGAATGTTTGTATTCTTACATGTGAAGGTGTAATGTATGTAGTATGTTGTATGTTGTATGTGATCTCCTCTTCAATGGTTGAATCCTTGTCTTGAATGCAACACTTAGCCTTGAATGGAGACTTAGAATGATCAATTGCTTGAAGGAATGCTTGAATGCTTGAATGCTTGAATGTTTGAATATCGTTTCCGCCTTTTTGCACATATATGTCCTCCTCCCTTTTTGAGAGAGGAAATGTAGTTTATATACTTGTCAATTAGGGTTGAAAGACTGATTTTCCCAACCTTAGGCCGACCAGGAAATATTATTTTCCCATTTGCAAACTTAAAGACCCGAAGCCCCATAAGAGACCGGGCCCAAAATAGGGCCAGGGACCAGGGCGCTGGGCGCCATGGTCCTGGGGGACCAGGGCACTGGGTGCCCTAGTCCTGAAGGAATAGGGCACTAGGCGCCATGGTCCCACCTCCAAGGACAGCAGGGTGCAAGGAGGATCAGGCCAGGGTGCTGAAAAATGCAGTTTTTGGTGTCATGAACAAGTTTTCGGGGTCTCCATTCAGGTTCCGTGTTGCATCGCCATCGTGAAGACCCAAATGCAGTCAAAATTGCAAGTGTCACAATTTTAGGATGCTACACTTAGATATACATTATCTTGGATTCTTAAATCCTCCAGTGAGGTTACTCCTAACAGGGTATTGTGTTTTTAATCAAGGCATATTTGTAAATCCCTTAACCGGGTGATTCCTAACTGAAATTAGTTCTTAATAGGACTTATTGTAAATCTTTAACAGGCTTGGCTCCTAATAGGGCAAACTTCATAAGAGTTTAGATAGCTATCATTGTGAGTCCCATCTCACCATGGTTTTTACCTATTTGGGTTTTCCATGTATAAACATTTGTGTCAAGTGGTGAATGCTTTTGTGGTTGTGATCTTATTTGTTGATATGGTTAATTTCTGATAAGGCATGTTATGTAGAAGCATTGAGAGATGAATATGTTAAGTTATGATTAAGCATTGTTGATATTCACAAGATTGAAGTTGTTTATTGTTAAAGTTGTCATAATAGTCAAACCAGTTGATGTCAAATATTCTTATGAATATTGATCTTGACTGAGATATGTTTACTTTGTTTGACTGAGTTTGAGTTTGGGAACTTTGTATCATCTTTTCAATATAATGATTCACCTCCCCTCTTAGTATTCTACCAGATACTTATTCTTTCATCATACCATCAGATCTATATTATTCAATCTGACATTGACCATCTCATGTGGCAAGTGGACCCATCAAAGGCATGAGGCAACATCTCCATCTCACCATCCACTTCACTACTATCAGTGGACCCACCATTTAGCTTCCTCGGCCCACCTTGGATGTGTGGCATCATCTTGCAATGCTGTGATCCTTAACCTCCATGAATCTTTGACCATGAGGTTGTGAGAGTTGTTGGATCTATTTGAGCTTTATCTCCCAACCACGGTGTTCGCTAGTCTTAGCCTCCTAATGATCGAGCATCTTTTTGACCAAGATTAAAAGATCTTCGTCCATTAAAAATACGTGCAGATAGTAGGAACCTTTAGTAGCTAGACTGTTATCACAAAGACATTGGCAGAAATATTAAGGTTTAGACTTAGGAAAACTTATGCGCCCAATGAAATATTAAAAGCGGACCCACCCACGGGAAATATTAATGCACAGACTTAGGAAAAATCAATAAGGGCCCGACATAGAAATTAAATGCCTAGGATAAGAAACATGCCCCCCCCTTGATGATGAAAAAGATGCTCAGCCTTAAGTGAAAAAGGTAATGAAAAATTAAAATAGGCTTAAGGGGTTTAATAGCTAGACTTAATCAAAGATGCATAAACCCTAAACCCTAAGCTTGAAACACATGACAGAGAACAAAATAAATCCAAAATGACCAATATTTTGACTAAAGCATGAATTTTTTTTTGGCACAATCATTTTTGGACTATCAGTACTTAGGGATAGTCACATTTCCAAGCATTATATCTGCTAACTGGCCTACTACATGCACTATTTGTGGATCTTTTTTCTTCCTTCTTGGTTTCTGTAAAGAGGTCTCCTTGATGGCTTTGCGATAAATTGGGACATCCTTTATGGCTTGGAATAAAGGAATCTTAACACAAACATGCTTCAACTAGTTTATAAGGTCAATGTCGGTTCTCGTTCCTACTTTGTCACTTCCTTCTCCAACCTTTGAGGGAATGGAGGTACTATATCAGGTTGTTGGAAATATTCTGACTCATTTATCTGATTTGGTTGAACAAGTGAACCTGACAAACTATTTTTCTCTACTTCTTCTGCGGGTAATTTAGTTATGTCTAGTGGAGAAGGTTTTGGAGAAGTTGTACCTGACCTAAGATGTATATCACTTATGCCTATGGCACATGTAGGAGATTGGTTTGGGTCGGCATAATAAACAGGTTGTTGTTGTGGCTTTCTATTAGGATTAGGAACAAGATATGCTGGAATTTGAGTAGGTCTAGGTGCATTAGTACTTAGGTTGGGAGGAGGCATTAGTGTTTGGTGTTGAGGTTGTAGAGGTGGTTGTGGGTAACCAGTGGACTGGTTTGGCCATTTTTGTCCCCCCATCCATTGGGATGTCTACTCCCAGTTCCCTTGAGGTTAATGTGAATTCCCCTAGGGTTGTTGCCATTAAGATGGAGAATTTTGGTAATTGGGCCATGTATTTTGAGGATTAGTCCATGATGGTGAGGGATAATTTCCATAACTTTATGGATAAAAAGGTTTTTATTGACTATTAGGAGCATAAGAATTTAAATGAGGACCACTAAAAGATAATGGGTATGATGGTATACCTTGTCTTGGAGCTCATGAACTTCTTTGTGCAGTGTAGAATATTTGTTCATCATCTCCTTCAATTGTCTTGAACTCTAGTGGAATTTTCTTTCTCTCAATGTTGGCTACCATTTTGCATCTATAGTTATTCTTCTTTTGTCTATAGTGAGTAAAATATTCTACCAACATTGCCTTTGCCTCCTCATGCTTCTTCTTATCTTGAAGTGTGTCTAGCTGAGTAGCCATATTTTTCATAATGTATTTCTTGAAATCTAAAAGAAAATAAGTGATTTCCATCCTTGAGACTCCATTAGTGGAGGATTTACCCATACTAGATCAGTAACCTCTTCCTTTCTTGACATCTTCTCTAGAGTAACTCTGGTATATCTATGTGAGGTCATTACAAGGAACTTGAGTGATATCTCCTCCTCCCATCAAGTCTAAGACTTATATACAACTTTCATTGATCCCCCTATGGAAGAGAAACATTTGAGACTCTTCATTAAGTGCATTATGTGGGGATTTATTCAAACTAAACAGGAACCTTGAAATATAGTCCTCCAAACTCTCATCTTCCTTCTGTTGCATCCTAAAGATATCATCTCCCCTCATATCAATTCCTCTGCAATATTCTTTGTACTTTTACAGGAATTTTTCTTTCATAGCATCCCAACTATCTACAACATCCCTTCTTAAACCCATAAACCATATTAATGTCGATTACTTCATAGTAGAAGGAAACAAATTAAGCCTATGAGCATTTGTGGTGTAGTCATAGCTCCTATAGAGGATATCAAATTCAAACAAAAAAGTATCTAGGTCCTCTATCACTAAACCATAGAATTTAGGAAGGAATGAAGCGAGAATATTCTTCAGATTATTAACTTCATTCTAGTCAGTGATAGGGAATTCAAAAGTTACATGGTTAGGTTGATTTGGTGTAGTCATCCTTTCTTGAGAGAGTATCAAAGCAAGTGGATTATCAAACGGGTTTTGGAAAACTAGGTCTTCAAAAGGAATTTTGGGATCATTGAAATGGGCAAATAAATCAGCTAAAGAATTTATCTCTTGTTCTTCTTCTTCTTGCTAGTTGTATAACTCATATAGGTGGTTATCGGGATAAGGATCATTAAGAAAAAATCTCTCTAGTTCATCTCTTCTCTTGTTTCTATGCATGTAGTACTGACAGTTGGTCATTAAGTTATCAAACTGAAGCCTACACTTAAAACAAACTTCTACACTACTGAAAATAAGCAACAACTAAAAATTGATTGCAAAAGACTCCCTAGATTGACACCATCCCCAACAACGACACCAAAAATGTTGATCTCCTTTATTGGTTTCAATAACTAGACCCTAGAACCATAACTTAGGGATTGGATATCCATACTAGGTAGTTATCTCATCAATATGAAGGCTCATTTTTGGTCAACCTGGGGGCATATACTTGAAATGGGTCAGCAAAGTATATGCACTAGGGACCAATTGTAGCATACTATGTAGGACTAAAAAGGAAATAACACTAAAAGTGAAATGCATGGAAAGGTAACAACTTAAATTCTCAATAGCAACTATCATTTCAACTGAATTCAAATGAGTAACAACAATCTAATCCATGGCAAGCAAACAGGAAACTACTATGTTTGCTTTGGTTGCAGGAATAGTCATGGGATGGAGTTTGAGTGGCTACAAGTACAGTCAACCGCCAAGCCAGTAACTAAATACTCCATGAAAAATAGCTATTGGACACAAAGATTGGAATTCTCACCAAGTGGGCCCCCTTAGTGAGTCTTCCCAAAGCTCAACCTGTACTGGAAACTAGACTATCATCTTATTTATCCAAAAACGTTGTTACATCATAATGTAGCTGGAACTATTTTCCAATAAACTAAAAAATGGAATTTCAAAATCTGAAGTTCTACTTCCTGAGAAGGGGTATCTTAACTTTATTTGTAGAAAAAATACTCCTAACTGGTTCTAGCTAATAGTAAGTCCCCTCCCAAGAAATTAGGAGGACACAATTTATTACAACATAAGAAAAAGGAAGGGAGTTATGCTTTGAAAAGGAAATAATCAAGATGTTTCTACTGCAAAGGAAATCTAGCATAATTGATCCACCTAGATCTACTCTACCATAAGCAAGAACATTAAAGTCTCAATATTACTTCCACACGAGCTGTAAATAATCAGTTGCTGACTCTTTCAATGTTCATCCTAGCATGACTTTGTCTTCAACCAGTTAATTAGCATGAACTCCCACATTGTGAAGCTTTAACCATTGTGTTGGTTGAAAATTTTGTACACCTCAACAGCTATACAATTTGTGGATTCCAGCCATAGCAGTGAGTAAAAACTCTCCTAATTCTAAGGGAAGGCTCCTCCTATCTAAACTAATTTAATATGGATGGGACAATAGTTTTTCTTATTCTTTCAAGAAAAACTATATTCTTTTGTCTTCATAGAAAAGAATAGCAACTAGAAACAAATAACAACGATAACTTGTACAACAAAATGAGAGAGAAGAAATGAAGTTTCCTTAAAGAACAAAGACTTTCGCCAGCTCCTCCAAGACAAGAAAACAATATCAAGCACAAAGTCTTGAATATCTGTAGTCATGTCTACCCTTTTATGATGATAACTTTCAGGAACAAATGCAGTGTATAGCAGCACAAAGTATGCAAATATAATACCCTTTAAAACTACTCTATATGAGAACTATCACAAAAACAAAGCCTTGAAACACTCCTCAACTCAAATTGTAACTTTTAAACTAATTTCACCTTCAATAGCTGCAAGACAAAGTCTGCAATTATGTGGAGTGAAGTACTTTTCAACAACCTTCCATAATCTCAAGTAAGCACAAAGATATATACCAAAATGACATAAGAACACATAGGGAACAAAGCAAGATTTCAACAAAAAGTTTGAAATTCCTCAATTCTTGTATATTACTCAAAGATGGCAAATTTACAACTAAAAATATCAAAGTTTTTATGAATAGAAAATCATGCAAAGTTTACTTTCTTTTCAAAAAGAAAAAAATTACAATAGACCCCCTCAAGTATTTATAAGAGAGGGGCGTTGAGAAAAAGAATGGAGAATTCCAACAAACTTGGACCTATTCAACAACTAACTAAGACTTATTCAGAATTACAAGTCCTATTCTACATTGAATTGTAATTGGTTTACATGTAATTACAAAAGTGCAAGTGATGAGTTAGCTTGCAATTACAAAATTAAGTTTACAAGTAAACTTGTCGAAACAAAACTACAATTCTGAAATTAAAACTA
Organism: Cryptomeria japonica; assembly: GCF_030272615.1. Taxonomy (NCBI): domain Eukaryota; kingdom Viridiplantae; phylum Streptophyta; class Pinopsida; order Cupressales; family Cupressaceae; genus Cryptomeria; species Cryptomeria japonica. The sequence continues at coordinate 444,026,276 of NC_081407.1, read as the reverse complement.
AGTGTCCAAGACACTTATGTAGCAGCATGTTTGGCCATGTATTCTTCAAATTTCTAGATGATTCCTCACAGCTCATAAGGATTTTTCTATGGGTATTCCTAGCAACAATAACCATTTTGATAACAATATCACAGCAACTAAGAATTATGGTTCAATGTTTTTCTAGAATAGTTTAAACTTCTTCCAGGAAGACTTGGTATTTCATGAAAGCTTGAATTGATGAACCTAAAAATTGTTCTGCTTCTAATTCTTGATGAATCCTTCTGCTCAAATCAAAAAGAACTTCTTCTTCTAATAACAACTCCTCATTACAAATTACAATCTTACAAGAGATTTTCTCAAAACGAGAAACAATATCTTGCACCATTTCCATGCACAATTTCAAGGCATCATCAATCTCTTGAATGAGTTATTTCAGAATAAGGGATTTATTCTCTATAAGTTCACCAAATTCTATATACGTGGTTTTGGTAGGAATGATGCAATTCTCTTGTAGAACATCCAATTTTTCCTTTGGCAACCTATACAAAAATATCAAGTTGCTCTCAATATTTTCTAGATTCTATTTGAAAGCCTCAAAAGTTTGATTCAATCTTACCTTGGTCATTTCCAACTTGACCATCACTTGGATCATTTCCTTCACCACTTAAGCACACTGATCAGAAAGCTAATCTACCCAAGGATCAATTGCATGCATGTTTTGAGCAGCTTGTTCAAATTCCTGAACTGATTCTTCTAAGATAAAAGAAGTTGAAGGATTGGTCCCTTCCTTGGAAGATTTAGTGATATTTGGGATCACTGAGATAAGCTGCAAATTTTCCTCTTTCAACTCATCTTTATTTGTTAGGAGTTCATCATACCATTGCACCAATGAAGTCACTGAGTGTTGAGCATCATGCATGGCAACTACATGTATTTTCTTACCAAGTTTCACCCTTGTTACTCTGTAGTTAGAAGCTTACATCTCTTCATGTGGCTTGTCCACAATTGGTTGAACAATTTCCACAACTTTCATTCTATTGCTATCAACTATCACTCTTGAAATTGTCTTAGTGGTTTTAGCAGCTTTGGGTTTAGACTTTTTTAAGGAACTAAGAATCCAAGATATCAAGAGAAATTTCTTACTTCTTTCTCTTAGGAGTGAAGGAGATTAGCCATGGAGGTAAAGCCATCAAACTTGTCTCATAAATTGCTTGAGGTGGTGAAGACACATGTTCCATTTTAACCATAGTTGTTACCCTGGGAGAAGTTTTTATTTGAACAACAATCATTGCTTTATCAGTAACCAACTGATGTGATGATTTCATCATGAACTTCTTAAAATTGATAGAAGATATATCAATTTATGACAGCGATAAGATGGGCAAAGAGACATATGCAGGATTCTCCTCAAAAATGTTTGACAAGTCCTAATGTAAGTGATCAAGAGATGGCTTTGACACTAAAATTGGAATGATTCTCTGAGCAGACACACTCAATGGAAAAGGAGCAATGTGAATGGTGGAAAAATAATCCACACCAATGTCAAGAGGAGACATAGGTACATCAAAAGTAATCTGAGAAGGAACTTCGTGAGGTGACTCTGAAGTTGTGGACTTAGTAGCATCATCTTGTTGTTGTTCCTCCTCTGGATCTTCGGGATCAATAATATGAATATGAAGTTGAGGTTTCTCTTTTCCTTGAATTGTTACTTCTTCAAGAGGAATTACCATTTCTCTATTGACTCTTAACTTAATTCATGTTGTAGGAGATGATGCACCCTCCTTGTTATCAATTTTGATTTCATACTTTGTCCAATAGGTCCTGTAGAATCATCATTTTTTTCAATCTTGATCTTGATAAGTCTAACACCATTACTTTTGAGCCAAGCATTTGTGTTAGCCAAAATAGGCTAGCTGGAATCTATCTAGAATAGAGGTACATTATTTTTGTGACCATTGAATTGATGGAAGTAGTGCTTCATCAACTCTTTTCTCAACATACTCAAAATCAAGTACGTTCCCATCAACAATCATTCCTTCAAGAATGTTTGTCAAATTCAAGTCAACAATTTGCTTAAGTGTGAGCCTGCAATAATCTATTCTTCGTATCTCTTCTTCTATACGAAGATCAATCTAGATATCCTCTATGTGATGCACATGTGTGAAGGGTATTTTAATTATTTCTTTTATGCTCTAGTAATAAAAATCTACCCTTCCTTTGAGCCTTTTGAGCTTTATCTCTTGCATCTTAGTCTCCATGGATTTAGCATTTTTAGTCATCATGATAGAATATCATCCAATCTACAATGGATTAATTGAATATATTCCCATCCTAGCATTATGTCAAATAGATTGTTGTGCATGAACTGTCATGAGTTGTCTTCCCAATTCCATAAGGATGATCTTGTCGGTTGGGTATCTTGAGATCATGTGTGGTTGTCTGTTGTAACATCCAACTCTCATAAAGGTAAAAGTTAGAAACTGAAGGAAAAGACAACCTGATTCATTCACTCTTTCCCATGTAGCATCTGGCACCCTTCTATTCTTTAGTGTTTTATCAAATAAACATATGTAGTGACCATAGAAAGTGTCTTAGACTCTTCTATAATGGAGCCTGCTAGGTGTCAGAGGAAGCTAATCATAATATTCCCACACGGGCAAAAGCGAGAAATCACCCTTGGTACACATACCAAGGAAATGTCTGAGTGATGTTGCTATGTACACCAAATATGAATTCATGTAGAAGGACAAAGTGGTATGAACTTCTACAAGCAGCTCACACAAAGCATCACCAATGATTTCACCCCAAAAGATGTGTTGGGACTGTCTGATGAGTATAATGAACTGATAAATCCATGGTTCAAAGATATTAGAGTGTTCTAACCACATGATCCTACTTAAAAGAGTAATTGTGTCACCAATTTCTCTGTTGAAGTCACAACGAAACAACTTATCCCACTAGGTAAGAAAAGTTCATGGATCATAAATCCATTTGTTAATATGATCCTTGCAATCCTTCTCCCTCTGAGCATAGTATTTTGTAACACTTTCTTTTGAAATTTCAACACAAATAGGAGTTGTAGGTATCTAAAAAATATTCTCAATGGGTTCAGCATCTAGGTGGATAACAACCTCTCCATCATCATCTCTAATGGGTCTAGTCTCCTAGTCCAAATGAGCAGCACAAGAAAGAAAAAATTTTGACTCTAGGGCAGCCACTGGGAAAGAGGAGGCAAGATGAATATGACTATCCAATAAGTGTTGCATATTGTGAACCTTAGGATTTTCAACCCTTTTAAGGAGATCTGACATATCCACATGTCTGATGTTTGTATCCTTATTCTCATATAATGAAGAAGAAACTTGAGAAGGAGAGATCTCATTTTGATATTTGTCATATTTGTACTTTATCTTCTATTGGGAAGATGATGCTGGCAAATTGATCATTGAACAGGAACCTATAACGCTATGATGAAAATCCATAAGTGTCAATGCAACATCATGATCTGCTGAGAAAGCAATATTATCTTCTTCAAAAGAAGATAAAAACTCAAACCCTAGCGCTAAAGCTCTTGGAGAAGTGATGAACAAACAAGAGGATTTAAAGGCTTGACTCTTGACCAATTTCAGATCTTGGAAGGTATATTGAAAGTATGGAAAAGGGGAAAAACTCTTGTGAAGACATAACTACAATCGGGTTTTAAAATACCAATTGCAAGTAGACTCATAATGGGAAAAATGAATGAAAGTGTGATGAATGAATGCAATGACAAGAATAGGAATTTTGACAGGAGGAAAATGATGAAAAGAATGATTTTTACCAATGAGGGAAAAATTGGATGACCATGGATAAATATGGAGAAGGACATTTTCATCTTAATAACTTGAAAATGGGAAAAAACGCAACTTGCAATCACATTTATAAAACCCAAAATTAGAGAAAATGAGTCTCATGGCAACTCTCAACATTGTAAATTTTCTAAAAAGAAGGTTAAATCTTTTTACCAAGGGAGAAGGTCATCATTGCCAAAGTTACTTGTAATCGGGTTTTAAAATCCCGAATACAAGTAAATAGGAAAAATTAAAGAGGGGAAAATCATGCAAATTACAAATTGCATTCAATGAACCAATTAGTTTTGGAATATCATTAGAAACCCAAAATTAGAGAAAATGCAAGATTATTTACAAGACTTGATCAAACAAGAAACTAAGAACAATAAAAAAAGAAAGCAAAATAAAACTAAAAATCACATACCTTGCTTGATCAAAATGCCTTAGATCAAAACAAATGACCTTGGGAAGAAACGAAATGCTCTATAAATAGATGAAGAAGCCACCACGTTGATATTTCTTGCAATAAGTAAAACGGTTTTGCATTCAACTCTTATTAGAAAAAACAGCCTGGAGGAAGAATCCTATATGGTGCCAAACATTTCACTTTGAATGTTGGATGAAAAATGAATCTCAACAATGACTGAATACCAGGTCAAAGTGCTAAGAATGTGGAGATTAAAATAGCAAAAATAGGAGCAAAAGATCCCCATGTTAGCATGCATTCATGGTGCCACTCCCATGAGAATCGATTTCAAGTTGAAAAGCACCACAAATTTGCCACTTATAAACCAACACATATTGATACTCTGGAAGGAAGACCATGGTCAGATTTTGAAGATTTGATAGCAAGTAAACGACACAACACTTGGAGTAAAAACATGCAATTGGGTTTTTAAATTCCTATTAAAAGTTCAAAATAAAGAAAGTAGGAACTTTTTAAAGAACTTACAAGCTTTCATAAACTTGTATTTTTAGATTCACTTGTAATTTGATGAAAAAGTTCCTACCAAACAACTTAAAGACCAAAAAGGGAAAATGGAAAAGAAAATGAAAATTACAAGTTACACATCTTTAATAAACTTTCATTTGTAATTGTTTGAAAAAACCCTACAACTTAAAAACACAAAGGTCTCTTAACTTGCAAAAGAAGGAAAATTTATCGCTCGCAGTCTAGAGGAAAAAACCCAATTTTGAAGAAAAGACCAAGCAAACAAAATCTAAACATGATGAAATTTGAAACGTGGATCAAGGATGAACTGAAGATTAGTCCAATTTAGAAAGGAGAAATTTTTTTGCCTCGAAAAGCATGCCTTAGAGTAAAATATTCATTATTGAACAAAAATTTCAAAGGGGTTGTCCAATTTTATGAATGCAAAAATATGGACAACAACTGACTTTAACTGGAGAATTTCTTTCACTTATTCTTATAAATAATGAAAGAATAGAAACCAGATCTCTAAGTGCCTTCCTTTTGATCCATTCATCTAGAAAGTCAATCAAAGCGAAAACAAAACACAAAAAGAAAAAAAGAATAAAAAGACTTTATTTACAAGGATTCGAGTTGAACCTTTTGTCAAAGTAATACTTCAGGTGCTAGCCACTATAGGGCAACACAAATGGTGTACCATCTTGATAAGCCAAAATAAAGCTATTTTCTCCAGCACTATGGTGAACGATGAAAGGTCTGTGCCAAAGAGAATCAAATTTCCCATGCATACCTTTATGTTCTCTACATTTATCCCAAAGCAACACATGATCACCAACTCTGAATCCTCTTTGCTTATCTTTTTTGTCAAAAAGAATTTTGACTTGTTTCTGATGCTGAGCAATATGATCCACCACTTGTGTTCTTTGTTCTTCCATATAAGAAAGATACATGATTATTTTGTCTAAATCACTTTCAAAAGTCTCATCTTCAATTGCTTTAGCCAATTTTAAAGTGAGGAGTTCCAAAGTAATGGGTATTTCTGCATTCATCCCATAAAGAAGTTGAAATGGTGACATGCCAGTAGTTATTTTGGGTGTAATTTTGTCTACCCATAAATCATCATATAGAGACTTATGCCAATACCTTTGATTTTCTTCCACAAGCTTGCATATGATGGTAATCAAGTTCTTATTACTTGATTTAGCTTGACCATTACCTTGGGGATAATTGTTGGCATATGTGCAGAAGTGTGATGACATGATGATATTGTATGTTGTCATTGATGTCAATATGCTGAAGTATGAACTGGTATATTGAAGTAAGCAACCTGGCAAGTGAACCGGTATGATGATACAAGTAAACCGATATGATGAAGTGTGAACCGGTATGATGGAATGAACCGGTATATACAAAAAGTGAACCGGTATGTGAACCAATATATGGAAAGTTTGTATCGGGGTTTCAGGTTGATGCATTCCAAGTTTGTGTGATTCAATCGACATCCTGTGATGGGTTAGCATTGAAATGAAGATCAAATCATGTTTCCACGTCAGCCTTGTGCGCATGAAGGATTTCCTTAAGGATCTTGCATGAAGAAGATTGATCCTATCTACCTTAGGAATGTGCGAAGTCTCAGTAAATGGTGGAGAGCGTGTAATGGGTTATCAGCTTCCAGAAGCGGCAAAGAATGAATGATGGATAACGTCTTGAGATTTATTCAAGATCGTTTTACACTATGCAATGTGATTGAATGGTCAGGATTGAACTGACTGTATTGATAACCTAAATGTTTAGGGTTTAGGGTTTATGCCACCGACCTATTTGTTTTCTATAAGGTCGATGGTGATTTGCATTATGAAGTTGTTGGAAAATGTTATGTGTATCCAAGTGAAGAGATACTTGATTCTTGCCAGACTGGAGAAGTGTGTTGATACCTACAGAGTGTGATTGCAGAAGTAAAGGAACTAAAATGGATCTGTCTTGGCATTGAGTGTTGTTATCAGATCAGCGTATTACCTATTGACTTCTAACCATTTCAGCAGTTGGAAAATCCCTTAACCGGGTAGCTTTAACAGGCTTTCTATAAATCCTTTAATAGGGTGACTCAAATTCATTGAGTTATTCAAATCCTCTTGCGAGGTAACCTTTAACAGGGTTCTAACCTTTAACCGGGTATTTAGCCATCCCTTAATCGGGTGATCCCTAGCAGGATCGGTTCCTAGCAGAACCTATTGTAAAGTCCTTAACTGGACTAGGCTCCTAATAAAGAGGACTTCAGAAGAGTTCAAGAACAACTTGTGGGTATTCATCCCCACCATGGTTTTCCCATTTGGGTTTCCACATGAAAAATCAGTGTGTTATGTGTGATGCTTTTTCATGTGATGTCTTAGTGTTTTCTATTAAGTGGTAATGCATGTTGATCCAGTGGTCTTTATATTTCTGATGTATTACTTGTTTATGCATATGGGTGAAGTGGAAAGGAGAGATTAGGTTTTGTGAAGATCCATGTGTTACCAATTTATGTGTTTCACAATCTCATTGTGTTTTACTGGTAGTGCCCTGTTTACCAATTTGTGTAGTCTTTATAGTCAAAGTGGTTTAAGGAAGTTTTTGTCTATACAAAATCACCCCCCCCCTCTCAGTATCTGTTGAGTACTTATTGTTAATACTTATGTTGTCCCTATCGGTACTCTCACCGATGATCAAAGAAGAGAAATTCAAGAGAATGGGCAAGTAATGGAAGCTCTTATCAGCAACCTATCTGATGTTGAGTTTATAGATGTTTAGGATAAAGACAATCCCAAAGATGTATGGGATACTTTGGAGTCTATCTATGGCGGTGATGAGCATGTGAAGCAAGCTAAGGAAGAAAGCCTTAGAGGAAAGTTTGAAGACATGCAGATGGTTGAAGGAGAGACCATTCAACAATATGGGATAAGGATTAAAACTATTGCTGGAGACATCAAGAGTGCAGGAGGTACAATGGATGATTCCACCATTATTAGCAAAGTTTTGAGAACCTTATTACCGGTCTATGTAATACGGGTTGCCGCTATTTAGGAGTTGAGATCTATTGACAAGACAAAGGTGTCCCTTGATTCTATCATTGCTAAGTTGACCGCTTATGAGCTAAATAGTTATGATGGCAGTGTTCAGAAGGTTGATTAAGCTTTTAAAGCATCTGTTGCACTATCCAGAAAGGGTAAAGAAGCCAGTACCAGTTGTGAACCAAGACAAAGAAAAGATATGGATGATGAGGAGATCCTGATGGAATTTGAAGCTCTTTTGGCCAAGAGACTTCCTAAAGGAACTAGAAAATACAGAGGTAAGCTCCCTTTGAAATGCTTTTCTTGCAATAGGATTGGACACATTGCTGTAAATTGTCCTAATGGTGATAATAAGGACAAACTGGAGAGGTTCAAAAATTTCAAAGGAGGAAATAGGAGAAACTATCTTGTTGGAGTTGATGAAGGTTTCACTGATGATGAATTAGAAGATGAAGAAAGTGAAGACATAGTATTTGTAGCTCTTAAGGAAGATGTGTCAGACAAGAAAGCTCTTGTCTCCCGCTTTGATAATTCCAATGAGTGGATTATTGATAGTGGTTGTTCTCACCACATGAATGCTGACCCAAGAAAGTTTCTGTCTCTGGAAGAGTATGATGGAGGTGTAGTCCGATTTGGTAATGATGCACCTTGTATGGTAAAAGGCAAAGGGTCCATCTTTAAATGGAAAAAGAAGTGCTGATAATGTGTATTGGGTAGAAGGTCTCAGGCATAACCATTTGAGTGTTGCTTAGCTGAATGATAATGGACTCACTCTGGAATTCAAAGATGGAGTTGTGTGGGGGAAAAAGTGAGACTAGGTCATCATGTCCTAATCCTACCTCTTGTCACACATTATAGAATACGAAAGAGCCTAGAGGTATCACACAATTGGCTACTTCTTTTTGTGGAAGAGAGAGCCACGGGCTACCTATTAGGGTTTCTATTCCTTTGTTGTAAATTGAAAGGTAAGATTATGCAAGTTCAATTCCTAACCCTAAAATGCAAGTATGAGCTAACAACAAGATTGCAAAATTGAACTTAAACAATGGAAAGCTGTAAACACAAGGATAAAACAAGAATGAAGATGCGTACCCGGAGTTAAAGTTTGATTGAAAATATTCAGGACGGGGGTGCGGGCACCACTGTCCTGATTCTGTCCCGGAACTGCACCTGAAACTGCTGTTTTGCACTCTGGAAAACTATCTGAAATGTTGTCTGTCAGGAGGACTAGGGCGCCCAGTGCCTCTGTCCTAGGGACCAGGGCACCCAGCGCCCCTGTCCTGGTAGGACTAGGGCGCCCCATGCCAATGTCCTGGTATTCTGCTCTGCAATTTGATGTGGGGTGCTGTCTCGACCTGCTTTTTCCGGATCTGCAACCTGCGACGTCGTTCGAGTCTCGAAACCTGCACTTATATCTGAAAAAGGTGTTTGGGCGGCTATATAGGGTTTTGCCTTAGTCAAACCCTCGCTTCGATGATTTCCACCTCCACGAATAGCCAAGTTGTATTGTAAAAGTAATGTGTGTGCAGACCTTGTGTGTGTGCAAGATCTAAAATGCAAGTAAGCAAACTAGAGCAACCTAGAGAGTAAACCCTCATTGCTTGTTAATGATAATGTGAATGCTCTAAATCAAGATGCAAAGTGATCTAAAGCATGAATAAATGAGATATTGAAGCTTATGCAAAGACATGAAAACAACATGAAATCATACCCAACCCTCAAGGGAGGAGTACAAGCCAATCTTCAGTCGATAATCTCCTATTGTTCTTCAATGTCTTCCAAGCCCTAAATGGATGAATGGATTTGATAAATGCTTGATAGAGGGATGTTGAAAGTTGTTGAAGTCTTCAAAGATCTGCTCTTTCGCTGCATATGAGGTTCCTAAAAACAAAATTCAGATCCCTTCAAATGAAGAAAGAGAGCTCTTATGTATGAAACCCTAGGTCTTAATTCCAACTTTTGGCCGACCTAGAGATTGAATATCCCACCAATTTCTTGGGTTTAAGCTTTATTTTATGATTGGATCGCACTCCTAAAATTTTGGGAAAAATGTCCGGGACCGTGTGCACTCCGGGCGCCACGGTCCTGACAACTTTTCACCAAATTTTTAGGGTCGTCAGATATGATGATTTTAGAGAGAATCCCAAAGTTACAGGTGATTTCGAGATGTTTTGACCCCCGAAATCAAGCCCCCAAGCTCAGAATAGGGCCTAATTAGGGTTTTTGATTAAGTAGTGTATTGGAAGAATAAAATTAAAGGGGCACGCTTTAATGAAAGGGCCCGACTTTATGATGTGGAAAATGATGAAATAGAACCTTTAGACCTAATTAATTTGATTAATTAAGTGCTAAATGGGAAATGTAATGTAAAATGCAACTGCGCCAAGGCGGGTGCTAAACTAGGTGTTAAATTGTACTGCTTTAGCAAGTGCGTACAATTTATGATGTTACATTTAGCCCCCACTTTAGCGGTCATATGAGTACTACGTGCATATGCAAGCTAAAGTACAGAAAGTAAACATCATTTGAAAAAGGATATATCCATAAGTTGTCGGACGAAGCCCCCAGCGGTATCTGCAGTACACAGTTAGGAACCGCACCCTACAAAACACACGTTAGATCACAAAATCACCTAATGCTTACTAAGGAAGGTGATGAAATTTGCAAGTAGCTATATGCCCCCCCCTGTTTCAACTTGCTTATTAGTGAGGTGAAACAGGGTAGCATGTTTACTTACGACAAATTGTGTAAGAGAGTATTGATGAGGGATGTTCACTGAAAAGTCTTCATCAGAGCACTTTTTGGAACATCCCAAGAGTAGGGGAGCGAAAATACGATTCCTACGCAACAAACGGTTTGAAAATCGCATCTCCCAAACTCAAGTTATGATGAAATGAGTGATAGAGGAAAATTAGGGTTTTGAAAGTAAATGTAAAAGAATGAAAGTATATACCTTTGAAAGTGACATTTGCATTTGTCACTTTGTTGATTCTGAGTATTGTTCATTGCAGCGGAGCCCACATAGCCATCATCATGCCTTCACAATGACCGGAGTGTCCCACAAGGATTGAGATCATGCGACAGGCCGTGATCGATGATGAGCCACTGGATGAGGTGAGTTGACTGAACGTTGACTTTTGATTTTTTGCATTTGACTTTTTGTGATCGTTTGCGGGCCCTGGAACCCAACCGTGGGTCCCACATAGGGCACCATGGTCCCTGTGGGGCACCATGGTCCCTTCAGGGTGCCATGGTCCCCTCAGGATGCCATGGTCCCTTTAGGGCACCATGGTCCCTGACAAGGCACCATGGCCCCAATCAGGACTTGGCGAGAGATGCCAGGGTTAGCATACGATGTTCGACAGTTTGCATGAATGATTTTTGATGATTGAGTACTGATAATAGTTATGTTTTTGTGATGCAGGGTCTCCCGTATATGAGAGAGCACACGGTGGGACAGATTCTTTGCAGTTTGCGAGATCAGATTCCTCGACTTACTCAGGCAGAGAGACACATTGTCGATAGTAGGTTTGTGGTCTATGATTCTTATGCCGGCCATCCGATTTCATCTCGCGATGCTGATGGAATTCATGGAGTGATGGGATCCTGACACATGCACGTTCCAGCTTCCAGTAGGGGAGATGACAGTGACACTTGAGGATGTGTACCGCATTCTTCGCCTACCGATCAGAGGAGCTACTGTGACATATGCGACTGATCAATCAGTAGAGGATCATCAAAGGGAGCAGGTATATTGCATAGGGAGAGTCATGCCAAGCGAGACGAGAGGTCGTATCATGGTTAGCTAGCTCTTACATCCTACAGGAGAGGTGCCCCTCATGAGACGTCTTATGATAGCCATCATTGCACTAGCTGTCTGCCCTAATGGGCAAGGTACACACATGCATGGGGGTCTCACGTGGTGCATCAGGGCTATGGAGAGACACAGGAGAGTATATGCCTAGGGTCGGAGTATGCTTGCACATCTCTATCACGACCTCGAGGAGTATGTTTTCGGACAGGGTTGCAGCTTGATGACATGCACACTTCTGCAGGTGTGGATATTTGAGCACTTTACATGCACCAGGCCTGTCAGCTATCCGATGAGTACAGCTAGCGAGCGACCTAGGGTATTTTCTTATCCACTTACCAGCGAGTGGAGATTTGGAGATCTATTGTATTGGAGAGTGATAGTTGACAGATTGACAGCCGAGGTGACCGTGTGGAGACCATATCTGCGGATGCACAGATGGGATGGGATGGAGAGATAGTTAGCATGCCTACAGAGGAACCGCCTACTGAGAGGACGATATCCACACATCATAGTCCCATTCTACTTTGACCGAGTATGGAGGTAGTTCAGGCTAGAGCAGTGTGTCCCAGCCGATGTGCCCGTCTATACTCGACACTCATGAGTCCTTCCCAGACCTAGAGCAGTAGCGAGACTGACGATAGACGATATCGAGATCACAGATATAGAGGGGTCCGATCAGGATGTGGTCACTGATTATGCTGCAGACCCCGAGGCACAGCGCAGGTATCATTCCTGGTTTATGAGATCATACCCAGGGCCTATCTTTCCACCAAATCACCCAACAGGCCATCCAAGTCCATGGAGGCATGGAGATCGAGATGAGGATTAGGGATCCAGATCAGAGGAGCCAGAGGAGGGAGAGGGTCATGAGGAGGCAGGAGGTCCTGATCCGCCTATAGGAGATCAGCCTAGTGCCGAGGAGGAGGAGGATGAGGATGACGATGAGGAGGAGAGAGATGATGATGAGGAGAATGAGGATGCAGATGAGGATAGAGATGATGAGGAGGAGTCAGATGCAACTCCTCACCATTCAGGGGATGATACCGTAGCCTTAGATCCTCCCGTTATTCCCCAAAAGGGGGAACACGAGGTGCTACGGAGACCTGCACCTATCGCGCACAGATCGTTCGAATGTGGGGAGCCTAGTAGTTCCCAGTCATAGATGCTACCATATCATGATCCCTACTGGCGTGAGGGAGATCCAGGTATAGTAGGTTTATATTGATTGATTGATGTTTTGATGATATAAAATGGTACTAACACAAAATTTGTTCTACTGCTATAGCTAATGTGCAGGAGTGGCGCTCCTTGATCCAGCAAGCAGTGACAGATATCTCTACGACAGCGCAGATCCCTAGTTCCTCACAGGTTGCTTATAGACCTCAAGGGAACACGGGTCGGCATGATGATTTGTTTTCCCCATTTCGAGTACAGGTAGAGATATGGAGGGAGAGAGAGCGGGCCCTATCAGAGGACCTTCGGCTAGCACAGCGTGATCTAGCAGCAACTTAGGCCGAGGCTACCTCATATCGTGCTATCCTTATGGATAGGGATCATAGGAGTTCCTCTTAGAGCCATTTACAATCTATATCACGGTATACCCCCATGGGTCCATGTGCACGGCTGGATCAGGAGGGAGCATCTAGTCATCACTCTCCAGCCACCAGCCCTAGGGATAGGAGATGATTTTATGATGTAGGGTAGGTCACATTTTGGATGTGTAGTGACCTACCTTTGTATATTGATCCACATATATATATATATATACATGCTTCTTTGTTTCAAACGTGTTATCTTTAATGCCTAAACAATGTGTATTGTGATTAAAGTTAATACATTTGGTAGATGTACATGTATGTTCTGAATTTAATTTCCATGTGATTGATTTCTCAATGCTCCATGATTAAATTGATACATGTGTGACTTAATTAAAATATTTGATCAAGTACTATATTGATGATAAGGAAGAAAGTATGTATTAAGCCTACGAATCATATAACCAATGTGATTTAATTTGAATTTAAACACAACATGACATGATTCAACTTAACACATAAAAACATTGTATAATATGTCAACATAATGCAAATGTAAATCTTTTGTAATTTACATAAATGAATTCAAGACAAACCATAAAGTAAAGACACATGCTTGTCAGGAACGAAGCAATATAGATTAAACAAAACATCATTTAATTCTATTTGCTCTAACAAAGATATGTTAACATATTATCCAATTTTTGAAGAAGTGAGAGAGGAAATAGATAAATGATAAGGAATGAGGCATTAAGCATAGTATCTTCACAAGTGCATAGCGTTTATAGGGTCTTTAAGAGGCATATCGTCTACATCCGCTATTTTGTAAGCACCTGATCCATAATCTTCAATAATGATATATGGTCCAAGCTAATTAGGACTGAATTTTCCCTTTTCTTTAGGTAAGGCATTCACATTGTGCTGATTCTCATAGAGCACTAAGTCACCCACTGAGAAGGAATGTTGAATAACCTTATCATTATAGTTTCGTTGTAGAGTTTTGTGATACGCTTGAATATCCTCAAGAGCATTTATACGCTATTCATCAAGCATCTCAAGCTGTTGAAGTCTTTGTTCTCTATAGGAGTCATCATCTATTATACCTTTGAGAGAAACTCTAAGTGATGGAATCTCTAATTCTAAAGGCATAATAGCATTAGCACCATAAACAAGATTATAAGGAGTAGTTCCCGTGGCAATTCGTACACTCGTTCGGTAGGCCCAAAGAGAATAGATTAGCTGAGTACTCCAGTCCTTACCATGCTTATTCACGGTTTTGTGAAGAATTTGTTCAATATTTTATTGGATGATTCAGCTTGACCATTTGATTGAGGATAGTATGGTGTAGAAAATCGATGTTTGATATGATATTTCTCGAGGAATTGCTTCACATCTTTATTCTTAAATGATGTCCCATTATTAGAGATTATAGTGGAAGGTATCCCAAATCGAGAAATAATGTTTTCTAGAAGAAATCGACAACTCACTTCAGCTGTAGTGGAGCGAAGAGGAACAGCTTCTACCCACTTTGTAAAGTAATCTGTTGTGGTTATAATGAAAACATGTCCTTGAGATGAAGGAGGAGAGATTTTATCGATGAGATCCAACCCCCATGCAGAGAAAGGCCAAGAAGCTACCTGAGAACGGAGTTCTTGGGCAGGAGCATGAATCAAATTATTGTGTTGTTGGCATTGGTGACATTTCTTAACAAATGAAAAAGAATCCTGCTGCATAGTTTGCCAATAATATCCCATACGAAGTAATCTTTGAACCAAGGATTTACCTCCAAAATGCCCCCCACAGGCACCTGAATGCACCTCTTCAAGAGCAATAGGGATTTCTAATTTGTTAAGACAGTGAAGGAGAAGACCGTTATAACCCCTTCGGTAAAGAACATTAGAAAGAATGATATACCTAGCAGACAACTTGCGAACTCTAGCCCTGGTGTTCCTATTGGTGGAATTGGGAAAGGTACCATCAGTCAAGTATCTTACGATATGCGAGTACCATTCATCTGAGTCTATGAAGTCACAACATGTCACCAGGATGGAATCATCTACAATAGCTGGAGAAGTAAGGTTGTGAATAACAAATTTAAGATCAACCACGGGGTCCTCTAAAGATACAAGAGAAGCCACACATGCCATTGCGTCTGCATGTTGATTATCTTTTCGAGGAACAGGTTCTATGGTGTAAGAATCAAATTTTTGTAACAAAGAGATAGCAAGGTCTTTATATTGTGATAACTTGTCTTGTTTTGCTTAATACAGCCCTGTTACTTGTCTTATAATTAGTTGAGAATCTCCAAAAATATGTATGTGCTTTATATTCAAAGCTAAGGCTGCCTTTATTCCTGCTATAAGAGCCTCATACTCAGCAATGTTATTGGTACATAAGAAATTGAGACGGTAAGATAAGGGAATAGACTTTTTTGTAGGAGAAATCAGAACAACACCTGCCCCCGATCCTGTACAACACTTAGAGCCATCAAAGTATAACTCCCAAGTTTCATCTTTCTCTGTACAAAGGATGAAGTCATCGAGAAAAGTCTCAGGGTTAGGGAAGGAGAAAGGTGAAGGGGCCTCAACTAAGTGATCGGTCAACACTTGCCCTTTAATTGCCCTTTGTGAAACAAATTTAAGGTCAAATTTAGTTAACATCATAACCCACTTAGCTAGGCATCCTGATAAATCAGTTTTAGAGAAAAGATGCTTCAACGGAACAAACTTTACCATGACATGGACTTCTGAATTTAAGAATAATGTCTCAATTTCTGAGTCGCAAACACCAAGGCCAAGCATTGTCTTTCTATCGCAGAATATTGGGTCTCATAATCGAGTAAGGTATGACTTATATAATAAACCGGACACTCCTTACCATCTTTATCATGTTGTGCCAATAATGCTGCAAGAGCATGAGAGGAAGCCACTGTATAAAGAAGGAAGGGTTTAGAAGGTTCGGCCGGTCGAAGGATAGGAGGATTAGCCAAATACACTTTTAAATCTTCAAATGCTTGCTGACAATCTTCATTCCATTGAAAAGTGATATTCTTTTTGAGAAGTTGAGTAAAAGGAAAAGTACGATCCGCAAGTTGAGATACAAACCTACGAATAGCTTGAATCTTTCCTTGTAAGCTTTTGAGTTGAGACACATTTCTAGGAGGTGGCATGTTGACAATAGCATCTATTTTCTTAGTATCCACCTCAATCCCACGATGCGAAACTATGAATCCTAATAGTTTTCCACTATCCACACCAAAAACACATTTTCGGGGATTCAAGCGCATGTGATATTTATGAATCCTTTCAAAGATTTGACGAAGGATCTTAATATGATCTATGCGAAGAATGGATTTGGCTAAAACATCTTCAACATAGTCTTCTAGAATCTTATGCATGTAATCGTGAAAGATAAGGGTCATCGCTCGTTGATAAGTTGCACCGGCATTTTTAAGTCCAAAAGGCATCATTATCCAACAAAACGTACCCCAAGGAGTGGTGAAAGCCGTTTTGAATTGATCTTGAGGGTTAATGAAAATTTGATTGTATCCTGAAAAACCATCCATGAAGGATAATAAGGCATGTCCGGCCGTAGAATCAACTATCATGTCAATGTTTGGAAGAGGGAAATCATCTTTTAAAGAAGCCTTATTTAAATCTCGAAAATCGGTACACATTCTTATTTTATTATCTGGTTTAGCCACAGCGACAATATTTGAAATCCATGGGGAATAATCAATAGGGCGGATAAATCGAGCCTCCAATAACTTTTCAATCTCAACCTTAACAAGCAAAGCCACCTTAGGATTCATTTTTTGAATCTTTTGTTTCACGGGCTTAGCATCAGGGACTAAGACAATATTATGAGTAACAATCTTAGGATCTATACCAGGCATGTCAGAGTATGTCCAAGCAAAGATCTCAGGGAATTCATGCAATAAATCTTCATATTGTTTTTTGTTCCTCTTTATCCAAACATTTTCCAATTTTAATAACCTTTTCTTCATTGCAAGGATCCATCTTAACATTAGTGGTGTCACTTATGAGAAGATTACTTTGTTGAGGAGTATCCTTTGGCTGAGGGAATTCTTTCACAATCTCATCGTTATCCATCTCTTTTCCAAAATAGGCTTCAGTGTTCAAACAATAAGGGAGTCCCCTATTGTGATGATAATGAGGAAGAGTATCATATGCTCCTAAAAATTCAGCTAAAGCATCATCGGTAGGGAAAACATCAAAAGCACAAGCACACGAAGGATCCTCATCAATGTACTCGGGGTGTTGCATTGATAGAGAGGTAGAAATAGCATTAACACTAATACAGGGTCTTCTAGAAGCTTTAGTGTGCTTACAAGGATTATAGCCAAGTCCAAAGGCATGGTTGTGAAGATTATTCTCTAGAGGAACCTTTATTCCTTGTTCGTGAGCACCACAACCATTTCCATGATACCCATGCTTAGCAAAAATGCGAAAACCACGACCATAACGATCAGCCATTTCAGACAGAGAAGGCGGTTTTTCATAAGACAAAGAATCAAACTCTTCAGAATTAGAGGTGCAGGGAGAAGAAGTTTGAGAAGTGGCCACAAAGTTATTACTCATAGGTTCAGGTAGTGTTGATTGATTTTTAGCTTCTTCCTTCTTTTCAGCTTTAAGCTCTCTAGAAGGAACCTTATATTCACCTACAAAGGTAGGATTAAAATCAAGGGATCCCCAATCGTCGTCTGCGAGAACCTTCTCAGGATCAAAATCCTTCTTATGTGTAGTTTCAAGTCGAGAAGAGTCTTCTTCAGGAGCTCTAGACTCATCCAAAGAATTTTGATCATCAGAGAGTGAGGATTCACCGATAGGTATCTTGTTTAAAGAGTCACCACTAGACAAGGGCGGCTTAGAGGCACCCCCTTTGGAAGTAGATGTTTGCAAACAAGCTTGAAAATTGGTATCACCTATCAAGGTATATGTCTTATTGTTGTAGATAAACTTAACTTGTCTATGCAATGTAGAGGGGATAGCTTGCATACTATGAATCCAAGGTCTCCCTAATAACAAGTTGTATGTTAGATTTCCCGACATAACATGGATAGGAGTAGGCAAAGTAATAGGCCCCACTGTGATGGGTAAGGTGATAGTACCTAATGAAGTTTTAGCCACATTATCAAAGCCTCGAATAGGACAAGAGTCCGGCTCAATTAGAGATGTATCCACATTCATCTTATGCAAAAGATTAATGCTACACACATTAAGACTAGAGCCATTATCTACTAGTGTTCGTCTTATAGCAGTGTCTTTCATGATAACCACAATCATTAAGGGATCACATTGATGTTGGATTTCACTAGTAGGCAACTCATCTTGGGTAAACACAATTTGAGCTTTAGGATTCATCACAGAGTTAACCAAAGATGCTATATTACTAGATGTATTCGGTGGAGGAACATTCAAATCTTTCAAGGCATCTTGTAACATTCCATGATGAGCGGAAGAAGTTTGAATCAAATCCCAAAGGGATATCTTAGCAGGGGTAACTTTAAGTTGTTCTATGAGATCATATTCCTTACTAAGAACTTGTGAAATACGTGGAGCTTGCAGAAGAATTGGTTGAGGATTCGGAAGAGAAACTGGAATAACAGGAGGAGGACTAGGCTACCTATTATTTCTGGTATGATAAGTATGGGCAACCGCATGATAACTCTCTCTAGTTATTTGCTTAGCATAACTATAAGGACTTATAGGTTTTCTTCCTTGCACAGTGATGATTGGTTTATTCGGAGTATGAAAGGAATCATGATCATACCCTCCTTGGACAATAAGGAGAGGTGATTTAGGACCTTGAAAGGTGGGAGAAGGATAAGCACCTTGGACTTCAAAGAGAGGCTTTTTATGCTCATTCAAGTTTATCATGTTAACCAATTTAGAGGTTTTGTTCTTGTTTAGAGATTTCGATAAAGCCACAAAGTCATCAAGAGAATCATCCAACAAAGCATGATCATATCTATTAAAAGGTTTATCTTTTGATTCAAAAGGAGACATCTCCTCATAGAGGGGATTATTGAAAACAACCATGTTACTAGATTTAGTGGAAGAGTTGATAGGAATGTACCCTTGAGAGGATTCATTCAACTTATCTTTCTCATCACAATGAAATGGCATAGTAACAAGGTTTATGAGTTTTTGATAAAATGAAGGTTTGGCATCTTTAGGGTTCAAAAACTCATCTAAAGCTTCATCTAATTCATCTTGGCTATACTCATAATAATCATCATAAGCATGAACATTTTGCAAATAAAAGTCGAACATTTTGAAATAAAAATTGCATGAAATTTAAACACACAATGCAAAGAAACACACTCTTTTTTTTTTCTTTTTTTCTCTTTTTAATAAAAATGAAATCAAAACACACTAGATCTAGATCTAGATCTAACAAATGCAATGCAAGAAGAAACAATGATAGGTTCACGTCGGGTTCACCAAAATGTGTGGGGGAAAAAGCGAGACTGGGTTATCATGTCCTAATCCTACCTCTTGTCACACATTACGGAATACGAAAGAGCCTAGAGGTATCACACAATTGGCTACTTCTTTTTGTGGAAGAGAGAGCCATGGGCTACCTATTAGGGTTTCTATTCCTTTGTTGTAAATTGAAAGGTAAGATTATGCAAGTTCAATTCCTAACCCTAAAATGCAAGTATGAGCTAACAACAAGATTGCAGAATTGAACTTAAACAATGGAAAGCTGTAAACACAAGGATAAAACAAGAATGCAGATGCATACCCGGAGTCAAAGTTTGACTGAAAATGTTCGGGATGGGGGCGCGGGTGCCACTGTCCTGATTCTGTCCCGGAACTGCACCTGAAACTGTTGTTTTGCACTCTGGAAAACTGTCTGAAATGTTGTCTGTCAGGAGGACCAAGGCGCCCAGCGCCTCTGTCCCAGGGACCAGGGTGCCTAGCACCCCTGTCCTGGCAGGACCAGGGCACCCCATGCCCCTGTCCTGGTATTCTGCTCTGCAATTTGATGTGGGGTGCTGTCTCAACCTGCTTTTTCTGGATCTGCAACCTGCGGCGTCGTCCGAGTCTCGAAACCTGCACTTATATCTGAAAAAGGTGTTTGGGCAGCTATATAGGGTTTTGCCTTAGTCAAACCCCCACTTTGGTGATTTCCACCTCCACGAATAGCCAATTTGTATTGTAAAAGTAATGTGTGTGCAGACCTTGTGTGTGTGCAAGATCTAAAATGCAAGTAAGCAAACTAGAGCAACCTAGAGAGTAAACCCTAATTGCTTGTTAATGATAATGTGAATGCTCTAAATCAAGATGCAAAGTGATCTAAAGCATGAATAAATGAGATATTGAAGCTTATGCAAAGACATGAAAACAACATGAAATCATACCCAACCCTCAAGGGAGGAGTACAAGCCAATCTTTAGTCGGTAATCTCCTATTGTTCTTCAATGTCTTCCAAGCCCTAAATGGATGAATGGATTTGATAAATGCTTGATAGAAGGATGCTGAAAGTTGTTGAAGTCTTCAAAGATCTGCTCTTTCGCTACATATGAGGTTCCTGAAAAAAAAATTCGGATCCCTTCAAATGAAGAAAGAGAGCTCTTATGTATGAAACCCTAGGTCTTAATTCCAACTTTTGGCCGACCTAGAGATTGAATATCCCACCAATTTCTTGGGTTTAAGCTTTATTTTATGATTGGATCACGCTCCTAAAATTTCGAGAAAAATGTCCGAGACCGTGTGCACTCCGGGCGCCACGGTCCCGACAACTTTTCACCAAATTTTCAGGGCTGTCAGATATGATGATTTTAGAGAGAATCCCAAAGTTTCAGGTGATTTCGATATGTTTTGACCCCCGAAATCAAGCCCCCAAGCGCAGAATAGGGCCTAATTAGGGTTTTTGATTAAGTAGTGTATTGGAAGAATAAAATGAAAGGGGCACGCTTTAATGAAAGGGCCCGACTTTATGATGTGGAAAATGATGAAATAGAACCTTTAGACCTAATTAATTTGATTAATTAAGTGCTAAAGGGGAAATGTAATGTAAAATGCAACTGCGCCAAGGCGGGTGCTAAACTAGGCATTAAATTGTACTGCTTTAGCAAGTGCGTACAATTTATGATGTTACAGGAGTATGCAAAATAAAAGGAAAGAGTGGTGAACTGATGGCCACCAGTATTCAGACCAAATGTAACTTATTTCAATTAAATTCAAATATCAGTCAATGTCTAATGGCTAAGTATGATGATAGTTGGATATGGCATAGGAGACTTTGCCATGTAAATTTTGATAACATTGTGAAGGCGAGTAAGATCAAGGCAGTTAGAGGATTGCCTATGCTGAACAAACCAGAGAATCCTTTGTGCAGAGAATGTCAACTGGGGAAAATGTCTTCCTCAATCTTCAAAGGTAAATCTTTCATAACAGACAATTTACTTGATCTTGTGCATATTGATTTGTGTGGTCCTATGAAAACTAGGAGTGTTCAAGGAGATAGGTACTTTATGATTCTTACTGATGATTTCTCAAGAATGATTTGGGTCACATTCTTGAAAGGCAAGTCTGAAGCTTTTGGAAAATTCAAAGCCTTTTGAGTACTAGTTGAAAAGGAAAGTGGTAAGAGGATCAAATGCCTTAGAACCGATCAAGGAGGTGAGTTCACCTCTGGATAATTCAATAAGTATTGTGAATAGAATGATATCAAGAGGCAACTGTCTACCCCCTTGACTCCACAACAAAATGGCCTAGCAGAAAGGAACAATCAGACTATAGTTGAAGCAACCAAAATGATGTTGATTCAAGGGAAGGTTGCTCAAACTTTTTGGAGAGAAGCGGTGAGCACTGCAGTCTACACTATGAACCGGGTACTCATAAATAAAGGTAAGGATAAAAAACCTTATGAGTATTGGACTGGTAAGACTCCTGTAGTAAGCTACTTTAGAGTGTTTGGTAGCAAGTGTTATATCAAGAGGAGTGAACACCAGAGCAAGTTGATGCAAAATATGATGAGGGAATATTCCTAGGGTATTCTACCAAGAGAAAAGCTCTCAAGTGTTTAACAATATGACTCAGAGAATTGTTGAAAGTATCAATGTTAGAGTTGATGAAACCTCTAAGAAACCTGAGGAAACTGATAGTGAGCAAGTGGTCTGGGAACCAGTTGCAAAATAGCCTAGTACCAGTAACAGTGCTCCTACACCGATAGATGTCGATGCTGATGAAGATGAGGATGAAGAGGAAAAGAAAGAGGAAACAGTTAAGATAATTCCTAGGTATGTAAAGCTAAATCATGATCCAAAGTAGATCATAGGAGATAAGGATGCAAGAATTCTTACATGAAGAAAGGTCAGAGAAAATTGTTGCATGATCTCTAGATTTGAGCCTAAAACATTTAAAGAGGTACATAAAGATGAAGACTGGATCAAGGCTATGGAAGAGGAACTTGACCAGATAGAAAATAATGGTACATGGTCTTTGGTACCCAGACCTGAGCATAAAAATGTTATTGGCACCAAATGGGTTTTTAGAAACAAGTTGAATGAAGATGGCATAGTGGTAAGAAACAAAGACAGACTAGTATGTAAGGGATATGCTCAAGAAGAAGGAGAAGACTATGGAGAAACTTTTCCTCCAGTAGCTAGATTGGAAGGAGTTTGAATGCTTCTTGCATATGCAGGCTTCAAGGGATTCAAAGTGTATCAAATGGATGTAAAATCTGCATTTCTGAATGGAATACTTGAAGAGGAAGTGTATATAGAGCAACTAGATGGGTTTTCCCTATTAGAAGACATTGATATGGTGTGTAGGCTACATAAAGCCTTGTATGGATTGAAGCAGGCACCTAGAACATGGTATGAACATTTACACTCCTATCTTGTGAAGATTGGATTTGAAAGAACAAGTGAAGATGGCAATATCTATCTGAAGTCAGAAGGAGATCTGATTTTGATCTGTGAAGTATTTGTTGATGACATAATTTTTGGTGGAGATGACAAGATAAGTCATGATTTTGCAGATGAGATGAAGAAGGAAATTGAGATGTCACTAATCAGAGAGATTAAGTTCTTCATTGGACTACAAATGCAACAAATGAAAGACAATATCTTTATCACTTAGTCCAAGTATGTCAAAGAGGTGTTGAAGACCTTTGGCATGGAAGACAACAAACCGGTTGGTACACCGATGGTGACTAGTTGTAAATTATCAAAAGAAGATGACTCACCATTGGTGAATGAGAAGGAATACTAATCAATGATTGGTAAGTTGCACTATGTAGTACACTATAGACCGGACATTGCACATGTAGTGGGTATTGCTGCATGTTTCCAGAAAAGTCCAAGAGAATCCCACTTAGTAGCAGTCAAGCGGATTCTTAGATATCTGAAGGGAACTATAGACTATGGATTATGGTATCCATACAATAATGATTTCAACCTCAAAGTGTTTACAGATGATGATTGGGCTGGTAATGTGGATGATCGGAAAAGCACAACTGGTGGTGCATTCTTTCTTGGTGGTAGACTAGTCTCATGGATGATTAAGAAGCAGAGTTGTATCTCTCAGTCTACAACAGAAGCAGAGTATGTAGCAACATTTATGAACTGCACTCAGACAATTTGGATGAAGCATGTACTAAGTGGTTTCAAAGTCCCTGTATCTGAACCAGTGAGCATATTTTGTGATAACACAAGTGCAATTAATATTTCCAAGAATCATGTATTGCATGCTAGAACCAAGCACTTCGAGCTCAAGTATCATTTCTTGAGGGAGAAAGTTCAGAACAAAAAGGTTGTATTGGAACATGTTTCCATTAAGGAGTAGTTAGTAGACATATTCACCAAGCCTCTACCGAAGGCTACATTTACCTATTTAAGAGGTGAATTAGGGGTGCTGGCCCTTCAAGAGGTGAACTAAAGGTATGTGCTCCACATCAATTAGGTATTGCATTGTCAAATATTTTCAGGATTGATGTGTTGAAGGATGCTACTCCTCGGGGGGAGCAGCATAGTGGAACATTGATGTCTATGCCTCCACTTTAGCATTGTTGTCAAAGGGGGAGAAGGTGTGAAGTAGAGAAGATATCTATAGTATTGGGGAGAAGATGTGAAGCAGAGAGATATCTTTGTATATTGCCATCAATGCCAAAGGGGGAAATTGTTGGCATATGTGCAGAAGTGTGATGACATGATGATATTGTATGTTGTCATTGATGTCAATATGATGAAGTATGAACCGTTATATTGAAGTAAGCAACCTGGCAAGTGAACCGGTATGATGATACAAGTGAACCGGTATGATGAAGTGTGAACCGGTATGATGGAATGAACTGGTATATGCAGAAATTGAACCGATATATGGAAAGTTTGTATCAGGGTTTTTGGTTGATGCATTCCGTCTGTGTGATTCAATCGATGACATCCTGTGATGGGTTAGCATTGAAATGAAGATTAGATCATGTTTCCACATCATCCTTGTGTGCATGAAGGATTTTCTTGAGGATCTTGCATGAAGAATATTGATCCTATCTACCTCGAGAATGTGAAAAGTCTTAGTAAATGGTAGAGAGCACGTGATGGGTTATCAACTGCCAAAAGCGGCAAAGAATGAATGATGGAGAACATCTTGAGATTTGTTCAAGATCATTTTACACTATGCAATGTGATTGAACAGTCAGGATTGAACTAACTGTATTGATAACCTAAGTGTTTAGAGTTTAGGGTTTATGCCACCGACCTATCTATTGTCTATAAAGTCGGTGATGATTTGCATTGTGAAGTTGTTGGCAAATGTTATGTGTGTATCCAAGTGAAGAGATACTTGTTTCTTGCCAAAATGGAGAAGTGTGTTGATACATGCAGAGTGTGCTTACAGAAGTAAAGGAACTAAAATGGATCTGTCTTGGCATTGAGTGGTGTTATCAGATCAGTGTATTACCTGTTGACTTCTAACCATTTCAGCAGTTGGAAAATCCCTTAACCGGGTAGCTTTAACAGGCTTTTTGTAAATCCTTTAACAGGGTGACTCAAATTCATTGAGTTCTTCAAATCCTCTTGTGAGGTAACCTTTAATAGGGTTCTAATCTTTAACTGGGTATTTAGCCATCCCTTAACCGGGTGATCCCTAGCAGGATCGGTTCCTAGCAGAACCTATTGTAAAGTCCTTAATCAGAGCGGACTTCAGAAGAGTTCAAGAACAACTTGTGGGTAATCATTGCCACCATGGTTTTTCCCAGTTAGGTTTCCACATGAAAAATCAATGTGTTATGTGTGATGCTTTTTCATGTGATGTCTTAGTGTTTTCTGTTAAGTGGTAATGCATGTTGATCCAGTGGTCTTTATATTTCTGATGTATTAATTATTTATGCATATGGGTGAAGTGGAAAGGAGAGATTAATTTTTGTGAAGATCTATGTGTTACTGGTTTATGTGTTTCACAGTCTCATTGTGTTTTACCGATAATGCCCTATTTTAGATTGGTGACACTGTTTACTAGTTTGTGCAGTCTTTATAGTCAAAGTGGTTTAAGGAAGTTTTTGTCTATATTGATTCACCCCCCTTCTCAGTATTTATTCAGTACTTATTGTTCATCATTATTCATCAATAATAGTCAAATGAATGAGCCAATGAGATACTATATTCAAAACAAAGTTGAGCTACCTCAAAAGAAGAAAATGCAGTCACATTATCAGTCTTAATCTTGTGTGGAACACAAAATCTTGAAATTATATGTTCTCCTTGAGAAACCTGCATACCACCTCAGAGGTAGGATGCTTAACTAGTATTTCCTCCACCCACTTGGCAAAGTAATCTATTGTCGTCAGGACATATGTATGACCAACACTTGAAGAAGTATTGATGACACCAATGAAATCAATTCCCCATTGTTGGAAAGGTTCATCAATCACAATAGGATTTAAAGGTAATGTCACAAGCTTATGCTTTCCCACAAACTATTGACAATGAACGCACTTACGCACCCACTTGAAACCACCGTGGAACATCATTGGCCAATAATACTTAGCTCACAAAATCTTGTGAGCAATGATTGGTGCAGAGAATGCCCACCACATTCCTGGTTATGAAAAAATTCCAATAATAGATAACTTGTTCTACCTTATCAACACAATGAAGGAAAGTACCATCAATAGCTCACTTGTACAAACCATTGTCCCAAAGAACAAAGTTTACAGATTTGAGCTTTATATTCTTTTTTTCCTTGAATGACAAATATGTTGGACATTCACCATAAGTCAAAAAATAGACCAAATTTGAATATCATTCGTCAATTGTACTAACGATCAACACCCTAATAAGATATGGATTAGCTTGTTCCTAATTCTCATAACCAAACTCCAAATAAGTTTGGTAGACTTAATCTCCAAATCATATTCCTGGATCTTTGAAATCGAGTTACCTCTTTTTTTACCAAACTCTTCTTGGGTTAAGATGGACTTAACTGCAGTATCTAGAACTAGGACCAAAGTATGAGAATTTAGAATATGGAATCTAAAATACTTAACTGCTTTCACCATAGCATAAGCATTCTTCTCAACTGGGGAGTATTTTATCTCATGATCTTTCAAAGGACAGCTCATAAAAGCAATGGGAGATTCAACTCCCTTTGAATTCTTCTACATCAAAATGGCAGACATAGTATGCTCGGAAGCATAACTGTACATGATAAACTCTTGGTATAGTCTAGACAAACTAGCACTGGTACATGAGCAATCACGTGCTTAATCTCATTGAATGTTTCCTTTCCTTTTGAACTCCATCAGAAAGTAATATTTCCTTTCATCATATCAATGATATGATGTGTCTTTTTTACAAAATCGGGTATAAATCGATGCAAAAAATTAATTTTTTTTTTGAAGGAATATATAGTCGTCTTACTAGCAGGTAAACAGAGAGACTGAATAGACTTAACTTTTTTTGAGTCAATCTTAAAGACTTCTTTAGAAACAACATGCCCAAGAATCTTTCCCTCAGTCACTCCAATGAATGACTTCTTAGGATTAAGATAAATATCATGTTTGTGACATCTTTCTAACATATCATGCAAGTGGAAAAGATGATTTTCACGTTCTTTTGAAAAGATGGTGAGATCATCAAGATACACCACAATATACCTTCCCAAAATATCGCGGAATGCTAATTCCATGGCCCATTGAAAGGTAGCACCTACATTGATTAAACCAAAAGACATCCTGCGATACACAAAAGTGCCCCAAGGAGTAGTAAATACAGTTTTATGGAGTAGTAAATACAGTTTTATGTTGGTTATATTGCCTTACCTCAATCTGGTTGTTGTTAGAATTAGAGATCACTAAGAGGGGGGGGGTGAATCAGTGATCTACCAAAAATTAAATCCTCAAACTTATTCTTTATCCACTGGTTAGCAATGCATAATAGAAAAGAACATAAATATGCAACAAAGAATACACAAATCCACAACACCGGAAATTTTACGTGGAAACCCAGAAAGGGAAAAACAACAATAGGGTTGGAACCCACAATATTCGTATACTATGGCCAGGAGTGCATAAATATTACAGATGGGGAATGGACTTGCATTTAGGCTCACTGCCTAGAGCTCACTACTCAAATATAGTTGCTCAGAAGGCTACAACCTTCAGGGAAGTCTCACTGACTTACAATTTGATTACAATGAGAAAATATAATGAAATGAACTCTCAATTAGCATCTGACTATGCAAGAAAGAGTTCCAATTAAGCAAAAAATCTCTGACTATCTTTGCTCTGCTGAAAACTCTGTTTCTGCCTCAGCGAGCTACCAGTTAATCTAAAAGTAAAGTGCGCACGTGAAAATGCACTCAATCGCACCAAAATGGATCACCACACCAGTAACACATCGAAAATCAATCGCCAAATCAATCTTATATATTTGGTCTTAACACAAAATCAATCTCCTTCAATTTGACTTCAAGAAATGTAGCATGTAGCTCCAAGTCGGCTTCAATCTCGAACAAAATCTAGCACCAGACCAAAATATTATAGTCACACGATTCCTAAGGGTCTTCCTAATCACCAAGATTACAAAAACAATCACCAAAAAAACCACAATCATCATAAATCATTTCAAACCAAAACATTACCGAAATACCTTGTTATACCAATTAACTACCTACCAGTTAACTCTAGCTTCCGGATAAGATGAATCATGACCATCGGATTGAATCACTAAGAAGAGTTTCCATCAATAACAACCCTAGACCATAAATTAGGCATCGAAAATCATCGGATGAGTGTCAATTTCCAACAATATCCTCCTTTGGCATCGATGGAAACACCTCTGAAAAATGGTTGTGTTGAAACATTTACACCGGATGAAAGAATAAAAGAATTCTAAGGCTCCCCCTTAGATCAACAATCCAAAAATCTCCATCACTGAACTGTACACTCTATACACAATTAGTCTATATATTTTTCACCTCATCTCTCCCCCTTTGATAGCAATGCCAAAGATGGGGTTCTGCCCAAAATTGATATACAAATGAAAAACATTTTACAAATACTTGAAGAGGTTAGCATAAATAGTCTTAAAAAATCCTAGGTGAGTTTCCCACCCACTCTTTAGGTTATCCAAAATTGTGATAAATGCATTAAGTACAGTAGCATGAATTTCTAATTCTCTCAAATCTGATGATACAGGTCAGGCCATTTCCTTCATACTGTCTTCCTTATTACATACCATAGTATCTAACTGGATGGCAATTAGGTTTTGGAGTTCACCCACTTTCCTAAAAAAATTCTCTTTATCCACTTGAAGGCTTGAGATTTGATCATTTAAGGCTATAATTTGTCCTTCAATACTTATTTTTAATGTTACATTAGGGTCAAAAGATTGAGAAATACTAGCAAGCTTGCCCTGGTAGACACCTATTTGTTTATCAATATCATTAGTAAACTTAAGAAAAATGAGGCAAGATTTATACAATTTACCAGCTTTTGGAAATGTGTCATAAATAGTCTGCAATCTCTTATTCAATGTTACCCTATCATCTTCAATCATTTTCAAGAATTTTTTTTTTCTAACTTCCTTAAACATGTCCAAAACTTTTTGAGTAGTCATCTTCTCCAAAGAATCAAAATTGGTATTACACTGTTAATCAATTGTAATAATTTACCAAAGGGGCCGTTATTTGAATCTAACTATACATTGGAAGCCACCTTCTGCAAAACATCTATAGACATCAAAATTAGTTTTTTGTCTTCATTCTCTAATTTCACCAGATCTTGACTGGCTTGAGCTTGCACTGCAGAAACAAGCATAAGCTTCTCGGCAGGAGACATCTTCCCAAGATCAACTGAGCCATCAAGATTGATCGAAATTTGAGGTGGGATCCTTGTAACTGGAGGAGTGGCAATTGTTGGATCACCTATGCCTTTACCTTTTTCCACCTTATTTACCCCAGCTTCTCCTGACACAACATCCTTTGTCTCCCCCTTGTCCCTATTATTAGCTTGTTGAATCACATGGGTTCCATAGCTATCTATCACTGAAGGATTGTCACCGGTCTCAGCATCAATTGTGGTATTACCTTGGTCTTCTGGTTGATCTTCAGACTGAGTCTCAACCTTCTAACTTCCAGAATCACCTTTCTTATCTTCTGGCTGAGATGGTCTAAATGCATCTTTGTATAGAGGGCCATTTTGAATAATCTTTTTCCATATTTCCTCTTTCTCTTTCCTCACCTCCTCTACATTCCCAATCATTAATCTATTGATTTTGTTCTTACTTCTGAATTCTTTTTTGTTTGCCTCTTCAATTATCCTCTTTGCTTCATCATGAGTAATATAAGTACATCTATTTACTATCTCTCTCTCTCCTTCATTTCTCTCTCAATTTTGCTTGCATTCATTCTAATAGCATCTATTAAACTGTACAAGTCCTTTGGAATGGAATTTTTTAATTCAATTAATGTCTTACTAAAATTATGTAAGTATAATACTACTTCTTCCTCAACTTTCCTTTGGTCACCATCATCAAAGTGCTCAAAATTTGCTTCAAGATTATTCAAATTGTCATCCACTAATATTTCATCTATCACTTGATCTGCTGATAGTGGAGGAATGATTGTGTACTTACCTTGTATTTTTCCAGACTCAATATCTTTATCGAGTTGACTTTTGACCTGTCTACCTTTTTGGGATCTTCCAGTAGGAGCCTCCACCGAATTGAGGCTTTCTCAATAGTCTGACAAACTCTCCCCTTTTCTTAGCTCTTCATGCCTCTTCCTCAGATTTAGTTTTTGAGGCCACCAGAGATATTGCAACATAGGTTCTTTTAAGTTTTTCTTTCTGCTTCAGCACACCTTTTCCGAATGGGCTAGGATTTTTCAGGTTGTGCCACTGGAGCAGAAGTAGACTTAGTTACCCTAGGTTTTTCCTTAGAGGGAACCTAATCAACCTTGGGTTTCTTGGTTTCCTCTTTGGCCTCCTTTTGAGAATATTTTTCTCTTTCTTTCTTCACCTCCTCCTTGGTGAAACACATTTGAGCGGCTACTTCTTTTGCCATGTTAGTGACTTTTCTCTTTCGGGCAAGAGCAATGAACTGTATATGTAAACTAAGGTCCTTTTCCTTGAATGTACCGAATCTCCCTTCTTTGGGATCCACTGATTGAGTCAAATGTTTTGTGTATATGCCTCAAGTGTACCAGAGTCAACTTCATACCCATGGGCATGATCTAGACTATCCAGGGCTCCACTACTTCTATAAAAAACTGATCCTTATCAACCATGAAGAAAATGGTTTGCTCATATTTCTCAACTACCTCCTTCAGAATCCTCTCCTTGTTCTTCATTGTAGCTTGGAAGGTTTTAAAATATCCCCAGAGAGAAGATATCTGCATGGTTGCATCACCAACTCCCCATAGACCTTCCTTGATCTCTTATCTTCCTTGAGCATTTGGTACACATAGTAGATAGCAGTACTGAAGATAGAGTTGTATCGGTTGGACTAGTAAACCTTGTATCTAACTACCATTGAAGAAAACTTCACATCATTCTCCAAAATGTCATTCATAGTCATGGCTCTACTGTCAAATTCGGATCTAGTGGTAGTTATGATGATGTCATTTGATACTTTTCTTAAACTAGGAACATCACCAGTTTCAGCTAAACCAGTTATAGCATGTATTGCTTTCTTGGTGAGTTTTTGAGGCCTATCAAGACATATAAACTCATCATGCACGCAGCTAAGGATGTAGTGGATCCATTCTGCCTCATCAAATAGAAGAAAATGCACGAGCTGTGAGAAACCCTTATCCTACAACACCTTATATTTGGGTTTGAGATTTACCAAACCATCAGCCAAATTCTTGTTGTGTAGGTCTAACACTTATGCATTCCCAAGCTCTTCAAGGTCACAATGAATGTAGGCCCTGATATCTTCATTGTGCAGCATGACGTAGGGCATGAATGAGAATACACCTTCTGGATCATCCTTAGCTGATTTAAATAGATATTTCTTAAAGAGTAGATGAGCCCTATCCTTAATTTCAACTACCAGAGGAGTCACAATGCCAGAAATTAAAGCCATTTCGAATCCTAGGGTTTGCAAAAAACTGAAAATCTGAACAGATAGATACCTTGCTTCACAACCGGGTGCTAAAAATTCACTTGGAAGTTGCTGAAATTGTTGTTGAGATTGCCAAGTTTCTTTTCTTTCTCCTCTTCTCTTACTCACTTGATCACATTGTGACAAATGAAGTCTTGAGATTCACTTTATCCTTCAAAAACCTAATTTTTTACTGCAATAAATGCAGCAACCAGTTATTATGATCTTCATGAAATTTTATATTGGAGCACAAGATTCTTCAGAAACTTTTGGATATCATCTGCACATATGATTCAGTCCTTATGCAATCTTCCAAAATCAATTGCAGACCACCGAAGAGGGGGTTCTTATAATTTGCATGAAAATCTCCCCCTAAGGCATAAAGCCCTAGTTACTAGTTGAAGATATTGCATCGGATTTAGGTGCAAACCCGTTGTCAGCTTTGGATTCATCCTTTCCCACCCACATCTTCTCATGCTTCTCCTTGATCTCTTCTACTTTCTCTTTTCTTTTCTCATCTGATTTGTTCTTGTCTACCAGAGCATTGTTCTTGCTTCTACAGTACTTCACAATGTGACCGCTTTTGTTGCATGCCCGGCAAACAATATTATTGTGTGAAGCTCATAAGATTTGGTCTTGTCCTACACTAATTAGAGATGTGTCCAAACATTCCACAAGCATAGAATCTCTTTCTTTGAAGTTTATTCACTACTACACACATTTCACTCATGTCCAAAGTTATTGCATATGAAACACTAACCGGTAAAGGTAGGAACATTATTCATGTTGTTCATCATTTCATTATTCCTCCTACTTATGTACTGACTCGCCATATGACCAAATTTGTTGCAAGTAAAACATATACCATTAAATTTATGAGCATTAGGCTATCCTACCAGAGGTTTCTTGCTCTTCTTCTGACCGGGTTTAGCATTGCCTTGTCTAGATTCAAAGGATTCACCTTTCTTAAAGCCTAGACCTCACATATCCTTTCCATGTCTTTGATTTTCCAGAATCTCATCAATCCTTGTTGAACCAGCTTTGAATTTGTCTTTGTATTCACTAGTAGTAGCAAGTTCATCTCTCAAGGTACCAATTTGTCTTTCAAGCTCTTGACCATTATTCCTTGATTGTATCAACTCAAGCTTGAACTAATCATTCTCATAGGTAAGCCTGAAGCATTCATCAACTCTTTCCTTCAATGATTGTACCAGATTCTCTTCATTATTCTTCTAGTCCTCAATTTCCTTAGTCAGTCTCATCACAATGTATGGCATCTCAATCTTCAAACCATCATTCTCTCTCTCAAGCTTGTTAACCTCATCAACTTTGTCTTGGTATTCCATGATCCGATCTTCTTTCTCCTTCAACTTGTCCATTAATTCCTTCCAATTTTCTCTACAGACACTTGCTTGATCCTTTAGCTCACTAATGAATTCATTAGTAGCATTCAAGTTCTTCTTCAAGGTATAGACCTCATTTCTAGTTGCATCAGAAACCTCAAGTGCCACATTGAGTTGTCTCTGAAAACCGGAATCCATAGAATCAATCTCCCAAATCTTCCTCAAGCGGTTAAGCTTGCTCTGATACCAATTGTTAGAATCAAAGATCACTAAGAGGGGGGGTGAATCAGTGATATACCAGAAATAAAATCCTCACACTTGTTCTTTATCCATCGCTTAGCAATGCATAACAGAAAAGAACATAAACATGCAACAAAGAATACACAAATCCACAACAATGGAATTTTTACATGGAAACCTAGAAAGGGAAAAACCACGATGGGGTTGGAACCCACAATATTCATATACTGTGTCCAGGAGTACATAAATATTACATATATGGGGAATGCACTTGCATTCAGGTTGACTACCTAGAGCTCATTGCTCAAACATAGTTGCTCGGAAGTCTACAACCTTTAGGGAAGTCTCGCTAACTTACAATTTGATTATAATGAGAAAATATAGTGAAATGAACTCTTAATTAGCATCTGACTATGCAAGAATGAGTTTTGGTTAAGCACTGAATCTCTGACTATCTTTGATATGTTGAATACTCTATTTATGTCTCAGTCAGCTACCAGTTAATCTAAAAGAAAAGTGCACACGTGAAAATGCACTCAATCACACCAAAATAGATCACCACACCACTAACACACCAAAAATCAATCACGAAATCAAACTTATATATACAATGTTAACACAAAAGCAATCTCTTTCAAGTTGGCTTCAAGAAGTGTAGCGTGTAGCTCCAAGTCAGCTTCAATCTTGAACAAAACATAGAACTAGACCAAAATATTATAATCACATGCTTCCTAAGGGTCTTCCTAATCATTGATATCACAAAAATAATCACCAAAAACACCACAATCATCAAAAATCATTTTGGACCAAAACATTACCGAAATACCCTATTATGCTAGTTAATTGTCTACCGGTTAACTCTAGCTTCTAGATAAGATGAATCACGACTGCCGGATTGAATCGCCAAGAAGAGTTGCCATCAATGACAACCCTAGACCATAAATCATGCATCAAAAGTCACCATATGAGTGTCGATTGCTAACAATTGTACCCTGAAAATCCAACATAGACATCATTTGGGCACCTATCACTATCTGCAACACTTGATCCATTATCAAAAGAGGATAATTATGTTTTAATGACAACTAATTGAGATTTTAAAAATCCACATAGATACGTATTTCTTCATTCTTTTTGTGCACCGGGACTATATTTTCTACCCACGTTGAATGGTGGATAGGAAAAATAATCAGAGCATTGAGCATTTTCCTGAATCTTGGAATGGATAGTATCTAAAATCTTGGGGTTGT
Source organism: Cryptomeria japonica (assembly GCF_030272615.1). Classification (NCBI taxonomy): domain Eukaryota; kingdom Viridiplantae; phylum Streptophyta; class Pinopsida; order Cupressales; family Cupressaceae; genus Cryptomeria; species Cryptomeria japonica. The sequence continues at coordinate 443,991,724 of NC_081407.1, read as the reverse complement.
ATTGATGCCACTTTTACCAAAAAGGTACTATGCCAAACTTTAAAGGAATATCTTGTTGCACCTCCTTTGGATGAAAAGATTTGAGGTCATCATAGGAATAAGCCAATACATCCATGTATTGTTGTAAAAGTTGGATGAATTGCTCTTTCTCCTCTGGAGTGAAATTATTGCCAATGTTGACAAATTTAGGATCTTCTTTTGACCCAATGTTGTACTTTCCAAACCCCATGGAGGATTTAGAATTTTCTTGTTGTTGCTTCTTGATATAGCGGTCATATTTATCAAAAAGTTTCTCAAGAGAAACTAATCCCTTAGGAATTTTGTTTCCTTTTAGCTGAAGAATTTCATCCTCAGATTTAGATGATGTATCTGACATTTAATCTGAAGAAGAGGAGGAAGATGAGTTGCTTCCTTCAAAGTACAGATTATTGAAATTGTCTTCAGTTTGAAGGAAATTATAATTTTCTTATCATTATTAGAAATCTACCAATGATCCCAATTGTCAGGTACGTTGGGTCTACAAATTAACTCAATGGTATATCTATCTTGACCAAAATCAAGATGTGAAATCAGCAAAGTGGTTGAAACTGTGAGAGAAACAACTCTATCATTGAATTCATGGGGTACAATACAGATACTGAAAGCATCAAAACTTTCAATATTATCCCAAACTAAATTTTGTTAATGCTTGAGCATGTCATTCCTTGTTTGATAAACATTTCAGACTTGAAAAACTACTAACTCTGCATCACCTTGAGCGTGTAAGTTCTTAACTCCTCTTTTGCGAGCAATGTCCATAACCAACCAAAGTGACTCATACTCAGTCATGTTGTTGGTATTTGCAAACTGCAACTTAATGGAATTAGAGATCTCTCCCTTGGGAGAAATGAGGATAACACCAGCCCCTAATCCATTGGCAGTATAACTACCATCAAACTCAAGAGTCTAAATATCATTAGAACTATTGATATTATTGGAATCACTTGAGCTTGCTTCCTCTGCAACTTGTGTATTTTGAGAAGAATCGAAATCTTTTTCAACCACAGTGGATAGCTGAATTTCTTGCAGGGTAGAAGAAGACTGAAATTCTTTCTCTTGAGGAAGAGGTTGAATGTCTTCGACTGAAGTAGAAGATTGTGCATATTCAATCATGACATAAGACTCAAAAGAGCTTTTTTCAGAGACTTGATCTTATACAACATCAGCAAACCTTTTGATGTCCGAAAGAAGTGAAGCTTCTGAACCATTGGTAGGCTAATCTTTGGCTAATTCAGAAATTTCATCAATATGGAGATAATAGTTCCCAAATCCAGCAGATTTGAAAAGAATCTGAGAATGGGGATCACTAGACTTAACCACTGTATATCTTGTCTCTCTTTCAGGAATCTGAATAACACCTTTAACGGGTATCCTTGTTAATCCTATGAGGATTTGGTTAATACTAAGAGGGGGGTGAATCAGTATTAAGACCAATTGTAACTTTGAATCCAAAAAACAAACTTATCTCAGATCTAAAACCATTTAAAAAATATCTCAACTTCTTTAATCAGATCTAACAACCTCTTTATCAAATTTTCTTAACACATTAATCAAATCATTTACCACATCAATCAATACTTTCACCAGCAAAGAAATCATATAAACTTGATCATTTACCAACTCATTAACCTTACCAATCAGATAAAATACTTTCTCAAACAACTCCTTATCAGTATTCGCAACCTTTGTTAAACTTCTGATAAAACTTCATATCTGATGTCTCAGAAATAATTCATGAAATGAAACATAAACAAGAACATCACATGAAAAATATTCCACACATGAACACCATAAGTTTTTGATGTGGAAACCCAAATAGGGAAAAACCATGGTGGGAGTTGGCACCCACAAATATTTGTACTCTTTTGAAGTATGCCTTGTTAGGATCTTATCCCTATTAGGAGCTTACAATACACCTGGTTAGGAGCAGACCCTGTTAGGAGTCACCTAGTTAAGGGATTTGCCTAGCATCTCGGTTAGGAGCTTGATGATCTGTTAGGATCAACCTCATGAGAGGATTTAACACTCTTTTGAGAGTTTCCCTGTTAGGGGACTTAAATGTTTAAGGTCTATTAGGACCTACTCAGTTAAGGGATTTAACTTGTTGCAACTGTTAGGGAACAATAGTAAGAAAATGATATGTTACTTGCACTTCTCTGCTTGCTTGATCAGATCCAGTTATACTCAACACTTTGAAACTCTTAGGAAGATATCACACTTCACTTGGACGGCTTAACACATTCTCTAAGACCACCAACACAATAAATATTAGTTGTGTCATCCTAAATAGCCATCTCAACTAGGTCAGCCACAAAACCCTAATTACATCATGAATTTACAATTTAAATCATAAGAGATCATCAGAGATTGTTATACAGATAATTAAAACAAAGTTTAATGCAATATCAACCATTGGTTGATCATAACCCATCACAAAAATCTGATTTGTACCAAAGTCAAACCCTCAAAACACTCTACTAAGAGTTTCGTTTATTCCCAAGAAATTCTTCCTTGAATTGAACCAAAACAACAATTAAATCTTTCATGTGGGTTGTGTCATGTTACCAACTTCATGTAGACTCGCCGTCGATCACTGTCATAATGGAGATCATTACCAGTTTGATGATTTCTTCACCGGTCTTAAACCCTACTAAAACCTTAGCAAAACTTAATCAAAAATTTGAAACACACCTTCTGGTAATCTTCACAAGTTCTAGTTCCGTTTAGATACACATTTCCATGATACAAGTTCACCATCCAAACCGCAAATCACCAAACATCATCGATCGACCGATTCAATGAAAACATCTCTGCTTTACTAGTTAAAGTCCTATTTCACAGACTTTAGTTCCTTGTTGGAAAACCCTATCTTCTGGTAAACCAAATCACTAAGATGAAAAAACAAAACATCAAGAACATTAGTTGGCATCAGTTTCTATCAATGACAACACAAATAACTGATCATGTCATCTATTCACAAAATATCAATCTCTTCATCACAAATAGACTTCTATCCTTTACTGGTGTAGTCATCAATATTCAACTGCATCACCTGCATCTATATCAGTTATGCCAAATGCCAACAATCCTTACCTCAATCATATCCATATTAAGTTCTCCTCCAACATCCTTACAGAAGTTACGACTAGGTAATATCCCATAAGAAGCTGGTACATCCACCACTAGGACAAACATCTTGATTTTCTTTTGAGGGAAAGCAACTAATGCAAACTGAGAATCTTTTATTTTCCCAAAGAGAGGCACTTGCTTGTTTTCCATTGAAAAACAATGACCAAAATTTTTGGTCAAATTTAATCCCAAGGCATGAGACACCTTGGCTGGATAACATTATTAGAAGCACTAGAATCTAAAACAAAATTGCTCAGCTAGAAACCATTAATCAACAAAGAGATATAGAAAGGTTCTATTTTCCTAGGGATAGTAGATGGAATAGCCACCAGGTTATTTGGTAAGTTCTTGGGCTCTAAAAAATATGGGTAGTTTCAAGAATAGGACGAGTGTCCTTACTTTTCACAAAATTTGCTAACCTATCAAAGTGATCGGGATTAGCTTGCAAATATTCAACCTCTGACATTTGTATTTTGGACTTCCTAGCATGTTCAATGGTATCAAAATCTTGAAAGGAGTCATCGAATGAAGGTTGAACATTATCAGTTTGAGCTTTAACATTAGGAACACTGGTCTTAGGCTCATTAGAAGAAATAAAAGGAGGATTATGATCACTTACTTAATTCTTTGTTGTTTTCTTAGGAAGAGTAAGTAGTGATGTTCCTCTTTTAGCAATAGTAACAGGCAACTGGACATCACCTGCCATTTTGCCTGCTTCTTCTTGTTGAGCCAACCTTGTCTGGGAATGTGTCATAACAACATATGCATGACTATGACTTCTTTCAGCAGTTGTTGAATCATTGTAATGCATATATCTTATTGTACAGTCGTCAACTGCTTCTTCTTCTTCATGATGAAAAATGGCAACATCTCTGGGCTGATAGTCAAATAATGAGGAATCGTTTTGATCAGCTTCATAGTATCCAACTACTACATTTTGTGGTGTTGGTTCAAGAGCAAGTCTCTCTAGAGGAGGAGACAACTTAAACTAGTTTTTATTAGCAGCATAACTAGATCTAGAATTAGGATATGAATACCTTGGAATATCCTTATATGGTGCAGCAAACGAGTTTTGAGAAATTTGTTTCTTCAAAGCGATAATCTCATTCGCCATTTTTTGCACTATAGGGTTTGTAGTTCCTAAGCTAGACACTTCAGAAAATAAATTCCCTTTAGACTGATTAGGGTCTTTTTTGATTTTTCCAGCCAAGATCAAATCATCTTCAATCTCGGTAGCCATTATCTGAGTAGTAGGTAGGTCTTTTGGAGAGGCTCTTCTCAAGAAGAAACAAACTTTAGGAAGCTAAGTATTTATAAAGAAACATTTCAGATTTTTCAGGAGTAGGTTGAGAATCTGTGGGAATTATATTTGCTAGTTTCTTAATCTTAGCAATGAATTCACGCATACCTTCATGCATATCCTTCTTCATTTGGGTCAACTGAGCTAGTAGAGCATGCTCATCTTCTATAGGCTTAAAACTATCTTTGAACTTATCTTTCAAAGTGGCCCAAGATATGATTGAACCAATAGAAAGGTTATAAAATTAATCAACTACAATACCTTGAAGAGTCTCCACAAACAAGCGAACAACAACATCTTGATGTTCAACTCCAAGAACACCACATGCCATGTAAACGGATTTGACATGTTCATCAGGATGTTGTTTACCATCTCCATGGAAATTGGGGAGATTTTTTTGGGAACCTTGTTGAAGTGGATGAAGTGGTGGTATTAAATCTAATGGACCAAAATTTTCCCCCCAAAGACCTCTAGGAGGATGAGGAGTAGCAACGCCATCCATACTAGAAAAGGAGGATATTAATGTTTTGAAAGAGAAAGGAGAATTTTCAATTGGAACAAGCCTCCTCTTCTTAGATGGTGGATAGCTTCTGATTCACAAAAGGGAGGATATACTGGTGAGAAAATAAAACTTAGCTTGTTCACCTGGAGGAATATCCTGAGAACTTTCACCCTTCTTATGACGAATGTAAAAATAAATTCCTTCCAGCTTAGAGAAATAGGAATAGCCCAAGAAAATTTATTATGAAAAACAACAAGACACTAGACTTCAAACGAAAGCATGAGGCTTTCAAATGCACCCCTAGCAGAGTTGCCAAAAAACATTGGTTGAAAATTTTCTACACCTCAAAAGCTATACAAAATTGTGGATTTTAGCCACAACATGTAAGTAAAAACTCTCCTAGTTCTAAGGGAAGGTTCACCCTATCTAAACTAATTTAATATAGATGGGAAAATAGTTTTTCTTCTTCTTTCAAGAAAAACTATATTCGTTTCTCTTCACAGAAAAGAATAGCAACTAGAAACAAATAACAACAATAACTTTCACAATAAAATGAGAGAGAAGAAATGAAGTTTACTAAAAGCACAAAGAATTATGTCACTTCCTCTAGAACGGGAAAATAATATCAAGCACAAAGTTTTGAATATCTACAGTCCTATCTACCCTTTTATTATGATAACTTTTAGGAATAAATGTTGTGTATAGCAGCACAAAGTCTGCAAATATAATGCACTTTAAAACTACTCTATATGAAAATTAACATAAAAACAAAGTATTGAAACACTCCTCAACTCAAATTGTAACTTTTAAACTAATTTCACCTTCAATAGATGTAACACAAAGTCTACAATTATGTGGAGTGAAGTTCTTTTCATTAGCCTTCCACAATCTCAAGTAAGCACAAAGATATATCCCAAAATGTCATAAGAACACAAAGAGAACAAAGCAAGATTTCAACAAAAAAATTTAAATTCCTCACTTCTTTTATATTACTCAAAGATGGCAAATTTATAACTATAAAGCTCAAAGTCTATGAATAGAAAATCCTATAGAGTTTACTTTCTTTCCAAAGAGATAAAAATTACAATAGAACCCCTCAAGTATTAATAGGAGAGAAGCCTTGAGAAAAAGAAGGGAGGATTCCAAATAACTTGGACCTATTCATCAACTAACTGCTACTACTTATCAAATTGCCATTAGTTTCATATCCAAATTCATACTATATTCTAGTCGGTTAGTATTACCAAATCATGCAGTCGGTACACACAAAGAAGTCAGTATGAACAGTCTAGTCGGTTACTGAAGAAAGTAGTCACAGAACACAGTATTCACCAAGCTATTTACCAAGTAAAGGTTCATGGCTACCAAGTGGTAAAGTTAACTCACCGAGTTGATATTCACCAAGTGAAATGTTTTACTAGATACATTGAACCTGGACATGCACATGAAAACATGTTACAAGATCGAGGCACATCTAATCATTTTTGCATTGGAAATTGCACTATGAGATTATGTATGATTACGAGGCCAATCTAACCTATGAGATATTTTGTTTAGTTATTCATTCGAAGAATCTTTTTGTAAGATCGAAGCAATGAATCAGATCACCACTATAAGAGATCTATATATACAACATGATTCTAGGGTTAGATATATGACATGATATGATGTGATAAGAGATGCAATGAGATAGCAGTGTGTATGCATGAAGGAAGACTATTACAGAGACATAGAGAGGTCACCAAGAAGGTTATCAGTGAACAATCGAAGAACAGAGTGAACGCTTTAACATTTCAGATGTAAAGTTGCAGATATTTGTAATGATTATATTGTAATATTTTGAAGTTGTAAGAGAAACCTTTAACAGGGTAAAAGACTCTAACCAAGTCTATAAATTGTAAATCCTTTAACCAGGTGCTACACTTATATAGTGTTGTAAAAATCCTTTAGTAAGGTAGATCTAACTGATCTTAATACTCCTAACAGGGTAAGCTATCAGAAATAGCTAAATGTAGCTCTAACATAGCATTCTTTATTATTGCAGTAGTGAAGTTGTGGGTGCCATCCCCACCACAGTTTTTCTCTCTAACCAAGAGTTTCTGCATGACCAAAATATATGTGTTATGGAGTGAATCATGTATGATTGTTATCTATTGATTATAGTTTTATTTTATGTTATTGCACTATTTTGTTTATGCATAATAGTAAGGTTATTACAAAAGAAAAGTTTTGGAGTACTGATTCACCCCTCCCCTCTCAGTACATTAGCTTTCTATATTGGGCCTAACAATTGGTATTAGAGCTTGAATCTTGGAAAAGGGTTTAACCACCTAAAGGGAAAGATCTTAGCAATGGAAGGCTACAAACAATCTCGGAAGATTGTGCATCTTCAAGAAGAGGTGGATAATGCAAATCAAGTGATTGCAGACATGCAAAGGCAAATGCAAAAATCTCTGAAAGTAAGGAGAAGATTATCTGATGATTTGTAGGATTCTCAAGAGCTAGTGGAACAAATCGAGAAATCATCTGAGAATAGTATATCTGAAGAAACTAAAGAAATGATTGGAATGTTGAAAGAAAAGAACAAAGCATTGACTGATCAACTAAAAGCAATGAAAAGAGAACATGAACATTTCAATACACAAATGACTAAAAATCTAGATGTATTAAGGAGAGCTAAGGATAAAGCAAGAGATCTACAAAGAGAGAAACAACAACTTGAAGCTCTAGTATTTGATAAGGATGATGAAATCATAAGGTTAACTAGTATTCAACAAAATATGACAGATCAACTAGGTTATGCTCATCATGAAGCAATTCTAAAGAATAATGAAAATTAATCATTGAAACTTGAAGTATCAAGGTTGACTGGTGAACTTGAAACAATAAAGAAATCCAAAGAATCATTGGAGAAAAATTATGAAGCATCAAAGATGTTGGATGAGCAACTGAATACAAGAAGACTCTACAAAGATGGAGGACTCGGTTACAAAGGAAAAGACTCTACCGAGAAAGGAATTAATACTACCAAGAGAGGAGAATCATCAAAACAAGCTGGAAAAAGAAATAACATCAAAAGGAAGAAGCCTATTTGCTACTACTGTGGAAATCAAGGTCATACTGCCAACATATGCCAGATCAGAAAAGGTAAGCAACCGAATATCTCTAAGTCCAATGGATATTGTTATAATTGCAAAAAATATGGTCACATACCTAATCAATGTAGGACAAAGTCTATTAACAACCATCAGAAGGAAAAATTCAAAGGGTTTTGTAAAAACTGCAATAGATATGGACATAGTACCGAGAAGTGCTGGTTTAAGCAAAAGAACTACATGAAGTATCCACACTGAGAAAACACTGGAGGTTACCAAACTCACACAGATTCTTACCAACAATATGCAGCAGTACCATGGGATTACAATACAAGGATATGGTGCGAATGTTGTGGAAGATATGGACATATAAGTGCCAACTGCTTTATAAGGTTTGGAATAAACAATCAAAGATCATGGAGAAATCTCGGTATGACATGTTTTCATTGTCACAAAGCTGGACATTTAGCTGGAGATTGCAGAGATCAACCGAGAAGAGACACTGAGGAGATAAAATAAAAATTCAAGATGATTTGAAAAGAAAGAAATTATGTCTGATGAAGAAAGCACCTTACCTACCGAGTCAGGTGCACCTATTTCAAATTAGTCAAGAAAAGGTATGAAGGGACTACATTCTTTAAAAGTTAAATCATAACAGTTCCTATTTTATTATGAACAGAATTCAAAATCTACATAGTTAAGATGCAATTAGAAAAGTTTGCATACTATACAGGAAACCTGTCAAGTCGGTGTATACAGGAAACCTATCAAGTCGGTTAACAAAGAAAAGTTGGATACTCGATGAAAATAGAAAATGAAGTAAATCGGTAAAAGGTGAACTGAGTGCATTTAATATCTTGACCTAACTTGCACGGAGCTCGATAAGGTATTTTTGAGTACTTAAAAGTGTTTTCACGGTCATTATCATTCACCCAAGTTTTCGAGAAGCAGAGAAGAGTGAATCAAAGCGACCAAACTTCATTTAGAGCGAATTTCAAGGTATTTACATCAATCTATTCACACTGTTTAGCTAGTTTCTGATCTAGTCAAATTGCTAGTGTCTACCGAGTGTGAAGAGTAAGTCACTTGTAAACCCTAAGGATAACCTGTCAAATTTTACTCGAGATCTACCATAGTGCCCAAGATCCAAGACCTTGTAGTTGTCCAAAATGTAGAGAAGCCATCTCTGAAGTATTCCCTGACTCCTAAAGTTGCCTCAGAACTGGATGATAAAACTGCATTTTCACTCATCCCGGATCGAGTCTTATTGGTAGAAGATGTCAGATTCTTTACCAAGTGCCATGTTGAGGAGCTCAGTCATGTAGAGATTAGTGACACATATGATGAACTGTGCACTGACGGCAAATTGGATAGTAAATCTGAACATATCAGAATCAAGGGATTAACTGAAGCCCTAGTCTATCCTCGTGTGTTCAAACCCCAATGGGTTAAGTTTGTATTGAGCAAAGTACATGATGATTTCATGTGGCTACAAGAGCAACCGTTCAAGATCATGAAGGAAGTCATTCACCTGATCACTAGATATCCCATCTACGATCATGCTCGTGCACAGAAAATGATATCACAAAAGGGGCTAATCAGTCTAACCGGAGTAGAATCTAATTACCAAGGACTGAAATTGAATAATGTCACTGATTCTGAACTAAAATTTGCAATCAGAGTCATTGGTTACTATTTCTTCCAATCTGCAAGGGAATCAGAAGCACAGGAGGCTACAATAACATTGAGCACAGAGTTGCCAAAGGGAAAAGTTCTAAAAAGAAAGAAACCGGACATAACAAAGGCCCTGCCGACTCCACCAACAAAGAGACCCAACACCAGAGCATCAACTGCATCACTAAGTAAGAAACAAAAGACTGTTACCATTCCTAAGGTAACAAAGACTTACAAGAAATATACTTGGAGACTCATTTTGGCAAAAGAGTCAAGTGATACAGAGTCTGATGATGCTAACAAATTCCAGATTGTGAAGAGCAAAAAGGCAAACATTCACAGTGTTGAAAACTTTTGTGCCAATCTTAAGGAATACAGAGGATTTGCAGGATTCAGATATGTTAAGTATGAGTCTAGGAACAATGATGAGAAATGATAGATTGAAGAAGCTGTCATATGTACACTTCTAAAGTTTCGGTTAGCACCATTAGAACTAGCAAAGTCACTTTCGAGTGAACTCTACTCACATATTTATAATAGATGGAAATATGCAATGGATTCAGAGAGACAAATAAGAGAAAGAAGTCTTGTCCATTTATTTCCTGACATGTCCATAGCTGAAATCAAGGAGCATTTGTCCACATACAATTCAAAATTTCTTGTGAAATAGAGAGACTTAAAATTGATGAATGGGCTATATATTGATGTTGAGAATGAGACTAAGGCCAAGTGGTAGGAGATCTTCAAACAAAAGGATGTTGGTGAACAATCTCAAATTGAAATTGTTGATGTCACCGAGCAAGATCTAGATGTCATCGAGCAAGGTCCAGACCTGGTTGACACAATACAAATTGATGAAGATGTAATGGATGAAGCCGTACCGGAGCAAGAAATGATTGAAGGCACCACTTATGCAAAACTTGTGTCTAGTGAATTGGTCTTAGAACAAGTTCAGCCTTATCTGCCGATGAAGCCAATAGTCCCAACCGAAGCTCCCAAGGACACCGAACAAGTTATCGAAGGTAACAAATCTGAAGCTGTAGAAGATACAAGTAATAAGTCTGAAGTTGCAGCAGACACAACAAAAGATCAATCATCTCAAGAACAGACAAGCACAACAAATATTACAGCAGAGACCCCTATCATCGAGCCATCCAAAGACACTGCAACTACTACAGGAACAGTGCAAAGTGTTGCATCTACTGAGCAACCTACCGAGGGACAACAAGCCTCACAAGCACTTGTCTTAGTGCCCCAGACAAAAGGAAAAGAGAAGAAGGTGAGAAATCATGGTTTTAAATTTGACTTATCTAAACCGATCATGTTGCCCAATGTCGACATCTCCAAATTAAAAGGGAAAGCACTCACTGAATTTGGTTAACTATGCAAAGCAAAGGCCAAATAGGAGAAACAACTAGCAATACAAAAAAGAACAAGGTACTTCAAAAGGTTAGGACACTGCTCACATAAATGCCACCATCAGCAACAATGTCAATCGATGCAGCCATCCATATTCAGTTGGATGAACTCCTTAATCAGATTGAAACATCTGGAGTTGATGCATCCGAATACCTAAGAAAGCTCAAGGATAAAGAGCTCACAACAAAAATGATAGAGGAAGTCCAAAAATCAATTGCTATTGGCAAGGTAAAACTTGTCAAATTCATTGTTGAGTTGTCCCCTCAACTCAAGCACATTCTTTATTTATTCCAGAAATTGTGTACATTTTCTTTATTTATTAAAGACATCAAAAATAGAACTGATGCAATTGAGAAAGAGATCACCGATCTCTCATCCAAGTTGACCACTGAGCCTAATTCAGTTCAAAAATTTTACAAAAGGCTACAACAGCTCATGGCTCAATAGTTAGAACTGAGGAATGAAGAGCATAAAATTAGGATGGATATAATGACCCTTCAAACATTATTCCTTCCTCATCTCTCATTAGTCCAAGAGTAGCTCAACCGAGCTACAAGCTTATCAACTACCCAAGAGGGAAGCACTCTTGATGGCTTGATATCACTCTTATCTGATATTCAAGCATAGAACTCATTAATGGAAAGTCTCAAGGACTCACTCTCAGTCGCCCTCACTGATGTCCGGACCAAGTATAAGACTATTTTTAATCAGTTACCACCTCTGGATGCAAATTAAGTTTTTAATGTTTGTCAAAAAGGGGGAGTAATATTATGTTACTACACAGAGGAAAGCCTAGCAAAGGGGGACTAATTCTACACTTGGAGAGTAGTACAGTTTTGATAACACAATTTTGAGTATTGTATACAAGGGGGGTATACCGAGTAGAATATACAGAGCATTCAGAGCACACAAGTACAGAACATAACCAAAAATGCAAAATTCAGAGTTATGTATAGGATAATGATAAGGGGAGTATATCTGCATATACTATTGACTATTGTACATATTGTCAAGTATAGTCATTTTGTCAAGTATATAGTTTTTTGAGTTATGACTTTGTAAGTAGTTTTTGTCAAACATCTCAACTAATGTCAAAAGGGGAGATTGTTACTACTTATCAAATTGCCATTAGTTTCATATCCAAAGTCATACTATATTCTAGTCGGTTAGTATTACCAAATCATGCAGTCGGTACACACAGAGAAGTCGGTATGAACAGTCTAGTCGGTTACTAAAGAAAACAGTCATAGAACATAGTATTCACCGAGTTGTTTATCGAGTAAAGGTTCATGGCTATCGAGTGGTAAAGTTAACTCACTGAGTTGATATTCACCGAGTGAAATGTTTTACTAGATACGTTGAACTTGGACATGCACATGAAAACATGTTACAAGATCGAGGCACATCTAACCGTTTTTGCATTGGAAATTGCACTATGAGATTGTGTATGATTACAAGGCCAATCTAACCTATGAGATATTTTGTTTAGTTATTCATTCGAAGAATCTTTTTGTAAGATCGAAGCAATGAATCAGATCACCGCTGTAAGAGATCTATATATACAACATGATTCTAGGGTTAGATATATGACATGATATGATGTGATAAGAGATGCAATGAGATAGCAGTGTGTATGCATGAAGGAAGACTGTTACAGAGACACAGAGAGGTCATCGAGAAGGTTATCAGTGAACAGTCGAAGAACAGAGTAAACATAAGGGTTTACTGAGTTTCATTATGGGTTATCGAGGTATGCTACAAGCTAGGTAATCTTATTCAGAGCACATAGAATCTGGTTTAACATTTCAGATGTAAAGTTGCAAATATTTGTAATGATTATATTGTAATATTTTGAAGTTGTAAGAGAAACCTTTAACAGGGTAAAAGACTCTAACCAAGTCTATAAATTGTAAATCCTTTAACCAAGTGCTACACTTATATAGTGTTGTAAAAATCCTTTAGTAAGGTAGATCTAACTGATCTTAATACTCCTAACAGGGTAAGCTATCAGAAATAGCTAAATGTAGCTCTAACCAAGCATTCTTTATTATTGCAGTAGTGAAGTTGTGGGTGCCATCCCCACCACAATTTTTCTCTCTAACCAAAAGTTTCTGCGTGACCAAAATATATGTGTTATGGAGTGAATCATGTATGATTGTTATCTGTTGATTATAGTTTTATTTTATGTTACTGCACTATTTTGTTTATGTATAACAGTAAGGTTATTACAAAAGAAAAGTTTTGGAGTACTGATTCACCCTTCCCCTCTCAGTACATTAGCTTTCTATATTGGGCCTAACACTAACCAAGAATTATTCAAATTTACAAGTCATATTCTAAATTGACTTGTAATTGGTTTACATGTAATTATAAAAGTGCAAGTGATGAGTTAGCTTGCAATTACAAAATTGTTTTTACAAGTAAATTTGTCGAAAGAGAACTACAATTCTAAAATTAAAACTAAATGTCAAAGATACTTATGCAGCAGCATATTTAGCCATGTATTCTTCAATTTTTTTTATGATTCCTCCTTTCTCATTAGGATTTGGCTCATGGGTATTCATAGCAACAAAAGCTATTTTGATAACATCACAACAACTAAAAATTGTGGTCCTATGTTTTTCTAGAATAGTTTTAACTTCTTCCAGGAAGACTTGGTATTTCACCAAAGTTTAAATTGATGCAATTGAAAACTGTTTTGCTTCCAATTCCTGATGAATCTTTCTACTCAAATCAGAAAGAACTTCTTCTTCTAATAACAACTCATGATTAGGACTTACAATCTTACAAGAGATTTTCTCAAAACGAGAAACAATATCTTGCACTATTTGCATATGCAATTTCAAGGAATCATCAATCTTTTGAATGAGCTCTTTCAGAACAAGGGATTTATTCTCTAGATGTTCTCCAAATTCTATATACATGGTTCTAGTAGGAATGATGTCATTCTCTTGTAGAACATCCAATTTTTCCTATGGCAACCTATGCCAAACTCTCAAGTTGCTCTCAATATTTTCCAGATTTTATTTGAAAGCCTCAGAAGTCTAGTTTAATCTTACCTTGGTCATTTCCAATTTAACCATCACTTGGAACGTTTCCTTCAGCACTTGAGAACATTGATCAAAAAACTAATCTACCCAAAAATCAATTACATGCACCTTTTGAGCAGCTCCTTCAACTCCCTGAACTAATTCTTCTGAGATAAAAGAAGTTGAAGGATCGGTCCCTTCCTTGGAAGATTTCATGATATTTTGGATCACTGAGATAAGCTATAAAATTTCCTCTTTCAGCTCGTCTTTCTTTGTCAGGAGTTCATCATACTCCTTCACCAATGAAGTCACTATGTGTTGAGCATCACGCATGACAACTGCATGTGTTTTCTTACCAAGTTCCACCCTTGTGACTCCGTAGTCAGAAGCTTGCATCTCTTCATATGGCTTGTTCACAATTGGTTCAACATTTTTTGCAATTTTCATTTTGTTGCTATCAACTATCACTCTTGAAAATTTCTTAGCCCTTTTAGCAACTTTGGGTTTAGAATTTTTAAGCTTCTGAAAATCAAAGATATCAAGAGAAATTTATTTCTTCTTTCTCTTAGGAGTGAATGAGCTTAGCCATGGAGGTAAAGCCATCGAACTTGTCTCAGAAATTGCTAGAGGTGGTGAAGAAATAGGTTCCATTTGGACTACAGTTGTTACCCTGAGAGAAGTTTTTGTTTGAACACCAATCATTGCTTGCTCAATAACCAAAGGATGTGATGGTTGCATCATGAACTTCTCAAAATTGATTGAAAAAGTATCAGTTTCTGATAGCAACAAGCTGGGCAAAGAGACATATGCAAGATTCACCTCAAAAATGTTTGGCAAGTCCTCATGTGAGCGATCAAGAGATGGATTTGACATTGAAATTGGAATAATGCTCTAACAAGACACACTCAATGGAAAAAGAGAAATGTGAATGGTGGAAAAATAATCCACATTAATGTCAAGAGGAGACATAGGTGCATCCAGAGGAATCTGAGAAGGAACTTCATGAGGTGACTCCAAAGTTATGGACTTAGGAGCATCATCTTTTTTTTGGTCTTCCTCAGGATCTTTAGAATCAATAATCTGAATATGAAGTTGAGGTTTCTCTTTTCCTTGAAATGTTACTTCTTCAGTAGGAATTACCATTTCTCTGTTGAATCTTAACTTAATTCATGTTTTGAAGATGATGCACTCTCTTTGTTATCAATTTTAATTTCAGACTTGCATCCAATATGCCCTATAGAATCATTACCTTTTCTAATCTTGATCTTGATAAGTCTAACACCATTACTTTTGACACAAGCATTGTTATTAGCCAAAACAGGCTGGAATCTATCTAGAATAAAGGTACATTATTTTTGTGACAATTGAATTGATGGAAGAGGTTCTTCATCAACTCTTTTTTTAACATACTTAGAATCAAGTACGTTTCCATCATCAATCATTCCTTCAGGAATGTTTGTCAGGTTCAAGTCAAAAAATTTCTCAAGTGTGAGCCTATAATAATCCATTCTTTGTATCTCCTCTTCTATATGAAGATCAACCCAGATATCCTCTATGCAATGCACATGTGTGAAGGATCTTTTAATTATTTCTTTCATGCTTTGGTAATCAAAATTTTCCCTTGCTTTCAACCTTTTGAACTTGATCTCTTACATCTCAGTCTCCATGGATTTAGGTTTTGTAGACGTCATGATAGAATATCATCCAATCTGCAATGGATTACTTGAAGATATTCCCATCTTAACCTTATGTCAAATAGATTGTTCTGCATGAACAGCCATGAGTTGTCTTCCCAATTCCATAAGGATGATCTTGTCGGTTGGGTATCTTCAAAGCATGTATGGTTGTCTGTTATAACGTCCAACTCTCAAATAGGTAAAATTTGGGACTTGAAGGAAAAGGAAACCATACTTATTCACTCTCTCCCATGTAGCATCTGACACCCTTCAATTATTTAGTGTTTTATCAAATAAACATATGTAGTGACCATAGAAAGTGTCTTGGACTCTTCTATAATGGAGCCCGATAGGTCTTAAAGGTAGTTGATCATAATATTCCCACACGGGAACAAGAGAGCGATCATCCTTGGTAGAAAAACCAAAGAAATTTCTGATTGATGCTACTATGTACACCAAATATGAATTCATGTAGAAGGACAGAGTGGTAGGAACTTCTACAAGATGCTCACACAAAGCATCACCAATGATTTCACCCCAAAAGATGTGTTGGGACTATCTGATGAGTACAATGAACTGATACATCCATGGTTCAAAGATATTAGAGTGTTCTAACCCCATCATCCTGCTTAAAAGAGTAATTGTGTCACCAATTTCTCCTTTCAAGTCACAATGAAAAAACTTATCTTACTGGGTAAGATAAGTCCATGGTTTATAAATCCATTTGTTAATATGACGCTTGCATTCCTTCTCCCTCTGAGAATAGTATTCTATTGCACTTTCTTTTGAAATTTGTACATAAACAGGAGCTGTAGGTATCTTGAAATTTTCCCAATGGTTTTAGTGTCTAGGCGGATAAAAACCTCTCCTTCATCATCTCTAATGGTTCTGGTCTCGTGGTCAAAATGAGTGGCACAAGAAAGAACAAATTCAGACTCTAGGATAGCCACTAGGAAGGAGGAGGCAAGATGAATATGACTATCCAATAGGCACTGCATATTGTGATCCTTAGGATTTTGAACCCTTTTAAGAAATCTGACATATCCACATGTCTGAATTTTGTACCCTTAATCTCATCCAATGAAGAAGAAACTTGTGAAAGAGAGATCTCATTTTGATATTTGTCATATTTGTACTTTATCTTCTTTTGGGAAGATGATGCTGGTAAATTGGTCATTGAATAGGAACCTGTAATGCTATGATGAAAATCCAGAAGTGTCAATGCAACATCATGATCTGCTGAGAAAGCCATATTATCTTCATCAAAAGAAGATAAAAAATCAAACCCTAGTGCTAAAGCTCTTGGAGAAGGAGTGATGAACAAACAAGAGGATTTAAATTCTTGACTCTTGACCAATTTAGAGTCTTGGAAGGTATATTGTAAGTATGGAAAAGGGAAACTCTTATGAAGACATAACTGCAATCGGGTTTTAAAATCCCAATTGCAATTAGACTCATAATGGGAAAAGTGAATAAAAGTGTGACGAATGAATGTAATGACAAGAATAGGAATTTTGATATGGGGGAAATGATGGAAATAATGATTTTGACCAATGAGGGCAAACTTGGATGACAATGGATAAATATGGAGAAGGACATTTTCATCTTGGTAACTTGGAAAATGGGAAAAAACTCAACTTGTAATCAGATTTATAAAACCCAAAATTAGAGAAAATGAGTCTCATATTAACTCTCAACATTGTAATTTTTTTAAAAAGAAGGTTAACTCTTTTTAACAAAGGGGAAGGTCATCATTGCCAAAGTTACTTGTAATCGGGTTTTAAAATCCCGAATATAAGTAAATAGGAAAAATGAAAGAGGGGAAAATCATACAAATTACAAATTGCATTCAATGAACCAATTAATTTGGGAAGATCATTAGAAGCTTGAAATTAGAGAAAATGCAAGATTATTTACAAGACCTGATCAAACAAGAAACTAAGAACAATAAAAAAAGAAAGAAAAACAAAACTGAAAATCACATACCTTTCTTGATCAACATGCCTTAGAACAAAACAAATGACCTTGGGAAGAACCAAAATGCTCTATAAATAGATGAAGAAACCACCACGTTGATATTTATTGCAATAACTAAAATATTTTTGCATTCAACTCATATCACAAAAAATGACTTGGAGGAAGAATCCAATTTGGTGCCAAACACTTCGCTTTGAATGTTGGATGCAAAACGAATCTCAACAATGGCAGAATATGTGGTCAAAGCGCTAAAAATGTGGAGCTTAAAACAACAAAAGTAGGAGAAAAATATCCCTACTTTAGCATGCATTCATGGCACCACTCCCATGAGAATCGGTTTCAAGTTGAAAAGCACCACAAATTTGTTGCTTCTAAACCAACACATATCGCTTCCCTTGAAGGAAAAACATGGTTGAATTTGGAAGATTTGATAGAAAGTAAAGGGCACAAGACTTGGAGTAAAAAGATGTAATTGGGTTTTGAAATTCCTACTACAAATTCAATATAAAGAAAGTAGGAACTTTTAAAAACACTTACAAGTTTTCATAAACTTGTATTAGTAAATTTACTTGTAATTTGACCAAAAAGTTCCTACCAAACAACTTAAAGACCAAAAAGGGAAAATGGAAAAGAAAAAGAAAACTACAAGTTACACATCTTTAATAAAATTTCACTTGTAATTGCTTGAAAAAACCCCTACAACTTAAAAACACAAAGGTCTCTTAACTTGCAAAAGAAGAAAAATTTCCCACTCGCAGTCTAGATGAAAAAACTCAATTTTGAAGAAAAGACCAAGCAAACGAACTCAGAACATGATAAAATTTGAAACGTGGATCAAGGATGAACCAAAGATTAGTCTTGTTAAGAAAGGAGCAAAAATTTTGCCTCAAAAAGAATGCCTTAGAGTAAAATCTTCATTTTTGAACAAAAATTTCAAAGGGGTTGTCCAATTTTATGAATACAAAAATGCAGACCACGGTTAGCTTTGACTCGGGAATTCCTTTCACTTATTCTTAGAAATAATGAAAGAATAGAAACCAAATCTCTAAGTGGCTTCCTTCTGATCCATTGGGCCACAAGGTCAATCAAAGCAAAAATAAAATGCAAAAACAAAAAAAAGAATAAAAAGACTTTATTTACAAGGATTTGACTTGAACCTTTAGTCGAAGTAATGCTTCAGGTGTTGGCCACTATAGGGCAGCACAAATGGTGTACCATCTTGATAAGCTAAAATAAAGTTATTTTCTCCAACAATATGGTAAACGATGAAAGATCCATGCCAAAGAGAATCAAATTTCCCATGCATACCTTTAGGTTCTCTACACTTATCACAAAGCAACACACGATCACCAACTTTGAATTCTCTCTGCTTAGTTTTTTTGTCAAAAATAATTTTGACTTGTTTATGATGTTGAGCAATATGATCCACCACTTGTGTTCTTTGTTCTCTTAGCTAAGAAAGCTACATGATTCTTTTGTCTAAAGCACACTCAAAAGTTTCAACTTCAATTGCTTTAGCCAATTTTAAAGCGGGAAGTTCCAAAGTAATGGGTATTTTTGCATTCATCCCATAAAGAAGTTTTGATTAAGTAAAAGTAGGTATTTGAAAGGTACCCGAACCTTGTACAAGCCAAGAGAATAGAACTGCTAGAAAAAAGTGCCTGATCACTTCAAAAAGACAAAATGATCCCACCGAAAGGGATCAACTAACATAACATATCATTTAAAACCTAGAATAGACAGTGAAAAGAAAGCATAGAGACAACAAAAAGACAGAACCTAGGACACCAACAGAGACCTAAATACTATTCATAATTTCCTCAACATGAACAACCATTTTTTTCATGTTGTTCACTAAGGTCTTTAGTTCCTCCAGCTCATGACCTTTGATGTCACCCTTGATCTTTGTGTTAGCTCTTGTCCTCCTTTCATGACCCTTCTTGTCCAGCTACTCTTTATCACCATCCTTCTCAGCATTGTTCTCAAACCTGTCGATAAGGATGTTCATGTTGTCCACCGATGATTTGAGGATTTGGAAATTTTGGTCTATAATCTTCTTGATGTTGAGTTCCTACCTGTCAATTCTGCTACCAAAGTCATTCATTTTATTTTCCATTTCCTTTCTATCTCCCATCTCATTGACCTTTTTTTCCATAGCTATGATTTTTCCAACCATACATTCAATAGCTTCCGCATTATGTAGAACATCAACCAATTCTTTAACATGTTCAACTAGGGGCTTATCACCAACCATAATTCTTGTGATAGCCTGCATATTTGTTTTCAAACTATTGATATCCTTCACCATGGTAGTGATGGTCTCACAAAAGGCTTTAACAGCATCATTATCACCACTGCCACTTTTATCCCCTTTATCCTCCTTTTGCAAACTTGTAATATTCACGACCTCAATATTACCCATCACCGGGTTACCCTCCCCTTCTTTATCTTGACCCTCAACCTTCTTGTTTTCTTTAGCCTCCTCCTCGGAATCAACCAGAATGTGGTTGATATCTGAATTGTTACCCTTTTTAGTATTCTTCCTTTGAGTCTGCTTTCCAGTATCTTTCCCTTTCTTTTTTTTAACAATTTTTTTCTCAAAGGATTCGGTTTCAGAATTTGACGTTTCTGATTCCACAATAATCCTTCTCTTCTTGGCCCTATTCTTCCCTTTTTTGCTAATTTCTTTTGATTCTCCCTCGGTCTCTGATTCAAAGTTAAATCCGCTAGCTTCACTCTCTGTTGTTTCATCTCTTGCATTTTTGCCTTTAATAGGCTTTTCAATGCACTTCCCCTTACGCATTTTATAAACCAGGACCATAAGCCCCTGGTGGAGGGCATGGTTGCCTTTAGGGTCCTTCTGAACCTCCTTTATAGTATGATCTATTGAGCATTATAGGTAATAGGGTAGGCTCACCTTTTCCCCATGACGGAAATGGTTGAGCAAAACAAAGTGATGCCCATAGGCTCTGGTAAACCTACCATCTAAGGTAATGTAAGCAATAGAAGTGAATAAAACAAACCTCCATGGCCTGCAAATTTTCTTCGGAGCATGGTAGGAGTTGTCAATTTTAATCATCTTTCTCATCTCTTTGTCCATGATAGGAAACTTATTTGCTGCTTTATCTGATATGCCTCAGTCCCTGTAAAATTTTATTCCCTCAGTAATCATCCCTGTGGCCTCAACAATGACCTCTTCATCAACATTCATCATCTGGGATCCGATAAGGATTTTGCCATTTTTCCAATTCTTGATGAAATAACTAGTGATTGTGGGGTCTTTCCCACTTAGCCGCTCCATGAAAACATTCAGACCCCCCTGCTGAAGGATATCCCAAACTTCTTTGTTCTTTCTCCAGTCAGAGCAGGAAGTAGGTTCGAATCTTTGCTTGTTACCTCCCATTTTTCTAGCACCTTCCTTACAATTCCTTCTCTTAGCTTGATAACCTCTCCTCTGGCTTCTGTGGGTTCTCTGTAAGAATGCCTAGAATCCATGCCAAATAATAATGATAAGACACCTATATAAATGCTCATTATCTTCGATAAAACCCTACATCGAAAAAGGCAGAAGGGGCATCAGAAATAATGATTAAAAGTACCACATTGCCTTGTCTGGCTCTGATCTTGATTAAGCAGAGATTTTATATCACTTGCAATCTCCATTTCACCATAATTAGTAATGATGTCTCTCGATTGGCAAGCCAAGTTGGCTACCCAATTAGCGCAGGAGTTGGCCTCCCTATACACGTGTAAAAACACACATTTCAAATTCTTTGTTGATTTTCCTAGTTTCTTTAATAGCATTACTAATTGACCAAGAAGGTGGGAATTTCATATTTAAAAAATTGATTATGTTTAAAGAGTCTCCTTCACACCAAACTTTAGTGCATTTAGCTTCCTTTGCAAGGATCATCCCATGGTAAGTCGCCATGGCTTTGGCAACATGATTAGTCTGATTTCCTATGAGAATACATTTTATGATTTTGCATATTCCCCATTCATCCCTTAGGACCACTCCACATCCTGCAACACCCGAGTTACCCTTTGAGGCCCCATCTTGGGCAGACTGATCCATATCACACCCTCTCTAGGTTTGATCTAAAAGCACTCTTGACCCTTTAATCTCCACTTGTAGATAAATTGATCATCCTTATCTTGAGGATTATCAATACCGCCTATGATATTCATATTTTCCACTATACTTCTTATTTTTGCAAACAAAATTTTAGCCTTAGTAGTCTTTTCTCTGAAAAATCTATTATTTCTCTCTTTCCATATGCCCCAACACATGTGAGGTAAAGAAATTTTCCATAATAAGGTTGTGGATTTATTTCTTGAAGGATGATGCCAAGAATTGAAAATCTCCTGAATCAACTTGGGGAAACCCCAACTGACTTTGAAGTGATCCAGACAACTTCCCCAGACATCAGTAGAGAAAGGGTAGTGAAAGAGCATATGATTTATAGTCTCCTCATTCTGCTTATAAAGAATACAAAAACTAGGCATACTAATACCTCTTTTTCTAATATTCTTAGTAGTAAGAACTTTATCTTGAAGGGCTATCCAGAAGAAAATGTTTATCTTAGGGGTGAGGCCTTTCACCCATGCTTTAGCCCAGCATGGGCTTTCCATGTTGCAGAACTGTTGATGATACAAAGAAGCCATTGTAAAAGTACCACTAGTTGTGAATTTCCAAATTAAATGGTCTTCTTCTTCAACCCTCACCATAGAGTTCATGACTTTATTCAAACTACCCAAAGACTGGTCCACCTGAGATAAGTCCTTCCACTGTCCATCTTTCCAGTAATCCTCCACCTTGGTTCCAAATCTTTCCTTGCATTGGTTTTGAAATCTGTTCCACTCAAGATTTTCATTCAAAGGGATCTCCAGAAGCCAAGGGTCATCCCATAACTGGATAAGATTCCCTTTCCCCAATTTCCATTTTGCACCTTTGACAATTAAGTCTCTTGTTCTAGAGACATTTTTCCAAATATTGGATCCAATTGGGGTAATCTCCACTTTGAGGAAGCTTTGAAGTGTCAGACATTGACTTTTATATTTGTTATCCAATATTATTTTCCTCTCCTTGATTTCTATATCCTCTTTAAATCTGCTTGGCCATAAGGAACTCATTTATGTCTCTTATTCTTCTAAGGCCCAGACCTCCTTTATTTATAGGCTTGCAGACCTTCTCCCATGCAATCAAGTTCATTCTCTTCTTCTCCTCAACCCCTGTCCATAAAAAAGATCTCTGAATCTTTTCAATGGCCTCTGCATACTTAGCAAGAATCCTAAACAGACTGATGGTGTAGAGAGTGTAGTTGGGAAATTGGGAAATTATCAAAGCAAGTATCAAAATGCTAATCTAGCTCAATCATGAAAGCAGATTGCAATGATCAATCCTAACACACTCAATAAAGACATGAAAACAAAACATTCAAGATTTGAAAATTAAGCAAACCAGATGCAGATCTGAATGTCTCCTTCATGTGGCTCCATTGTCCTTCTTTCTTCTCCAAATAGCCTTGGTTTGTGGATCTCACCTTCAAGTGCATAAACCTAATGTGAAAGCAAGATTGACATTGGCACAAGAGTACTCAAAGCGTGATTGATTCGACAAAATGATTATTATTTCGATAATGTGATTACTATTAGATTGGGATTGAAGAAATTCATCCAATTTATAGACAAATTAGAGAAATGATCAAATTAGCATGATTCAATTCAAATGGAAATTGAAAATCAAAAATGTCAATTATGACAAATTTATGACAAATTATGCACTTTCTATGCAAAATTGGTTGATTGTCAATTATGACAAAATTATGACAACCTTCTATGTCAAAATTGATTGATTGTCAATTATGACAAATTATGACAAATTGAAATGTCATTCCCATGAAATTAGGAGAGAAATAGGAGGAAATTGAATTAGAAATTAGAAAAATTAGAAAAATGGAAAATAGGAAAATTAAGAAATTAGAAAAATGAGGAAATTAGGAATTAGGAAATTAGTGAATTAATTAATAATTTTCCATTTATTAATTAATTCACAAAGAGGGAATTTAGAAATTGATGAAAAATTAGAAAATTAAGAATTAGGAGAAATTAGGCAAATCAATTAATAATTTGTCATTTATTAATTAATTCACAAAAAGAGGAATAATTAGTTAGCCAATTAAATTAAACATTTAATTGTGACTCGAAGACCTAGGATAAATAAATAATTTATTTAACCTAGGGAGAGAAATGACAAACAGGGTTAAATGATTAAATCATGAAACCCTAGAAGATAAATTAGCAATGCAAGGATGACAATTAGGTCTTGATGAAAGATAATTGACTCGGTTCATGATTCTGATTAACAAAGGACCAATGTGATAAATGATTTGATTGATAAATGTGCCAATTGACGAGGAACAATGACTAATTGATCCAAATTGACATGATTGAGAAAGACGATGATCGATGACAAATCGATCGCAAAATGACAAAATTGACAAGAGGACAAGGATCGATGACAAAATAGATTGCAAGACGACAAGATTGAAAATGACCATGATCAATGGCAAATCGATCACAAAATGACAAGATCGAACATGACAACGATTGATGACAAATCGATCACCAGATGACAAGATTGATAAGAGGACAAAACCCTAATTAGGATTGACGATGTCCAAAATGATGACAAATGAGCATGCACATTGATGTGATAGGATAAAATTGATCAAAATCATGACTGGAGAGTGTTATTGACAAGACCAAATTTGAGAGCGAGACGAATGAAGAATGTAGAAGAATGACTCGATGCTCGCAAATGATAAAAACCAAGTGCGTAACATAGGAGAAATGTTAATGTGACACAAAAACCTAAAATGAGGTAATGCGCAAATGTTAAAGTATGACTCCGCAAGCGTTGACCATTTGTAGGTGTCTACAGAGAGGAATACTTTGAAGAGTGGATTTAAGCAATTGAACCTTACCTGCTTGACTAAGAAGAGCACCCTTCTAGCCAGACAGCTTCTTGTGGAATTTATCCACCAAGGCTCCCCAAAAAGTATCTGGAGGATCATGGCATAAGGGGAGCCCCAAGTAAGAAGTAGGCAGACTACCAATTTGACAACCTAGAATATTACTAATTTTGATCCTCCTTCTCTCCGGGGTATTGATAAAATAAACAAAGCTTTTAGACCAGTTTATAAGTTGACTAGTGGCATCTCCATAGTTATCCAAAGCCTTTTTTAATCTTCTAGAATCCTTCATTATAGCTTTCCCCATTATTATAGAGACGTTAACAAACTGTTGATGGGAACATATTTGATCCGCCGAAGAAGGATTCAAACCACAAAACTCCCTTTTCTCAACCAGCTTTCCAATACATCTCTCCAGACATTCCACCATAATGATAAAGATAACTGGGGATAGAGGATCCCCCTACCTGAGACCTCTAGAAGTTTTAAAGAAAGGAGAAGGAGACCTATTCATTAAAACAGAGAAAGAAGCCAAAGAGACAAGTTGCCTGATAAGGCTAACACTTCTGGAGCTAAATCCAAAAGCAAAGAGAACATCCATCATAAAATCCCAATCCACTCTATCATAGGCTTTAGAGAGGTCAAGCTTCAGAAAAAAATCTTCTATTTTAGAGAAAGACAAAGAGTGGATATTTTCATGGATAGAGATGATTGAATCCAAAATTTGTCTACTCGAGACAAAACCGCTTTGCTGAGGTGAAATGATGGAGGGGAGCAACTTAAAAATTCTAGAGGTAAGAACCTTGGAGATTATCTTATAAAGAGAGTTGCATAGACTAATAGGTCTAAAGAGATCCATTGAGTCAGCCCCCATCTTTTTGGGGATAAGAGCAATAAAAGTACTATTAACTTCTTTCAAACAAATTCTAGCACCAAAAAACTCTTTCACAGCTCTGGTAACATCATCTCCAATAATATGCCAGTACATTTGAAAGAAGAACATGGGAAAGCCATTCGGACTTGGGGCCTCGTTGCCCTCAAAGGAGTTGACAGCTATCAGAATTTCATCATGGGAAGGGATGGCAGTTAGGTGAGCATTCTGATCATCCCCTAAAATGGTAGGTATACTATCTAGGAGGTCCCTTTAGGCCTGTGTATCCAAATTCTAATCCTTAGCAAGTAAATTGGAGAAAAAGTCCATAGCAGCCCTGCTCATGGATTCATCTTCTACAACACATCTGTCATTCACTTTAATCTGAACAATTTTGTTAATGGCCTTATGTCTTAAGGTGGACATATGGAAGTATTTAGTATTTCTATCCCCTTCCTTCAACCAGACATTTCTTGATCTTTGTTTCCAGTAGGTTTCCTCTTTAGCTATAATATCATGATATCTCATAAGAATAGCATCTTCAGTATCTCTAGATGTATTAGTGTAACCATTATTATGTATCTCATCCTGGATTTCCTTGAGCTCTAAGAGGGTTGTAGATTTTGAGGTAAAGATATTCCCAAAGCATTCCTTATTCCACTTCTTAACATTATCTTTAACAATCTTCAGCTTTTTGACCACTTTGTACATGGCATTTCCTTCAATACTGACCTGCCACCAGTCCTTAATCTTACTTTCTAGATACAGGTGTCTAGTCCACATCTTTTCAAATCTATAAGGGAAATGTCTCCTTCTATTCTTTGCTTCAGCCGTAAAGGTTATTGGGTAATGATTAGATCCTTCCCTTATGTGAGAAGATAGTGAGAAGATAAAGAGCAGTCATGAAGGTTAAACCAATCTAAGGAAAGGAGAGCTCTATCAAGTCTAACCTGAATCAAAATTTCACCACTTCTTCTATTAGTCCAAGTGTATTTGACTCCTTGAAACTCTAGGTCATGAATGACATTATTGTTTAAAAAATCCCTCAATTCCAATCCACTGTCCAAATTAGCTTGACTCCCTCCCTTTTTCTCATTTTCCTTCAAGGGGATGTTGAAATCTCCCATAATTATCTAGCTGTCCTCAGCAAACCTACTTCTTAAGCCAGTAAGTTTTCTCCACATATCACTTCTACCAGTCTTAGTGTTAGGAGAATATAAGTTAGTTAGGACCCAAGTGGTGCAATTCTTAAGGTGCTTAAATCTAATGCAAGCCAAGTTGTTGTCCTGAATTAGCATCTCACCTTCTACATTGTTTTTGTTCCAGAAAGTAACAATTCCTCTCGATGCACCTTCTGAACTCCCTCCACTGACTCCTCCATTTTTGAACATATTCAGGCTTTCAACTTTATCTTTTTCCATATTAGTTTCTTGAATAAAAAAAAAATCAGGATTTTTATCTCTAATCATACTTTTAACTAAATCATGTTTGTGAGGGTTGTTCAGTCCTCGAATATTCCAAGAGATGATTTTCATGGATTTTTAGAAATACCTGCCTCAAAGATGGTTCTTTGGGTACCATCTACTATATTCCTGCTTGTTTCCATTGATCTCTTTTTGGCATTTGAATGTCTTCCTGGAGAAGTGTGTTGCGCTCCCACATCCCTAAGCCTGCTTCTGGTGTTTCTAGTAAGCTACTATTAATGAGGTTATTGTTATTCTTTTTTTTTGCTTGTTCTTTCTTTTATCTTCTGCTGCTTCTTCTTCCTCCTGCTTTGTTTCATTCTTCCCCAGTGTCTTTTTGATGTCTTCCTCATCTCCCCATTTTGGATCTTGTTCCTCTGAAAAGGCCAGCTTTACTTTTGCTAGGGAGGCTAATGAGATTTTCGATAGGCCTTGGCCCAGGATGTTATCAAGTTGGGCCTTCTGGAATTAGTCTAATTCTTTATCTAGATCTTGAGATTTTGAAACAAGGTTAAAATTATCTCCTTCCTCTTTGTTATCTGTGGGCTTTTTATCTCCTTTACTCTCACATTTATTTGAGACTAACTCTGTCTTATCCTCTTCCAGTTCCTATTTCGTATTATTGTCTTTTTTTCCATGCCTTGAATCCTTATCACTCAGCTCCAACTCCTGATGATCTATTTTTACGCTATCTACTTTCTTTAGTTCATTTCCCACTTCACTGGTGAGTTCTTCCTTTGTCCGTCCAATCTGAGACTGTTTCTCCTGATCTGGGTCATTGGACTCCAAGGCTTTTAAAGGCCTATCCACTTTTTTCCAAACCTTAGTTTGGAGGTAGGGTTTACCCTCGATACTTGGGCATTTTTTAGCCCAATGTCCAACTTTTTTACAATGAAAGCAAGCAAAAGGGATTGTTTCATAAACAATATTCTGCCTCCACTTCCCCATTTTAGATTCTATCTCTATTTCCTCTGGCATGTTCATGTCAGGTCCAACTCCAAAACAACTCCTAGCATAAATTAGCCTTCTTCTGGATGTCATGACCTGGTCAATAGCGATAAGCTCCCCGAAGGTGTTGGCTATTCTTGCAAAAACATCTTCCTCCTTGAATTCCATTGGAAGCCCAGGGAGTTTAACCCACACCAGGACTTGGACCAAAAAAATCTTTCCTTTTGCCACGTTAGGGTACCACTTCTGGATGTACATGATGTGTTTGCCTACTACCCATGACCCACTACAGAGAATGTTTCTTCTATCCTCATCACAAGAACAAGCAAAGGATATACAACCTTTGTTCATTGCAACCACATTAACCTAACCTTTCAAGCTCCACTTTCTTTTGACAAATCCACGAACGATCTCTATATTAGGTCTAGACCCAAAAAAATTACCGATCAATTTAGTTTCCATTCTAGCAATATTTTGGTCTATTATTTGGTCTGGAACAGTGATAGCAAACTTGCCCTGAGACTCATTCGAGGTGTTTTTAATAGGAGGCGATGAGGACTTACCTTTGGGTTTAACCCCAAATAGAGAGGACCACTTACATATATGTCCATTCAAACTCGGTCCCCCCTTAAGATCCTTGAGGCTCAACGAAAGAACCTTTTCTGGATGATCTTTTCCATTGTGTCTTCTATTTTTGAAGTTTGAACCTGCCCTTTCCCGCACTCATCTGCTAGCCACTCCTCACATGGTCTTGGTCCTCCCCCTAGGTCCCCCAAGTCCAAGGGAGCATCAAGATCCTTACTATTTGAGCCCCCTCCATCTGTAGGAATCTCTGAGTCATCTGCCTCATGCTGTCCTGATGCCAAACTAGAACTCTCGCTCAAATTTGAATTCTGGATCCGACCGCGCTCCATTCCAGCAGATGACAAGAGTGTTCTTCTTTTTAATCCTATTCCCCATCCCATAAAGATGTTGGCATTTTTGATGTTTATGTTGTGATTGTCATTGATGGACACACACTTGTATTGAGATCCCCTTTATATGTATGAGCTTGTGCTCAACCGGTATTTGTTCCAACCGGTATGTTGTATACTAGTCTTTAGACTAGTGGTGATTTTGCAGAATGTGTTTCCTGGTCTGAAGTGGCATGTCGACCCCAAGCGGTTCGTAGATCACAAGCGGTACGAGGGAGAAAAGTGGCACAACACATTCTTACCAGTCTTCATTTTTGTCAAACTGGCAACCGGTATTTTGTATGAACCGGTAATACTCTATGATGAGTTACCAACCAACATTTTGTGATGAGTTACCAATCCACCAATTGTTTGACAGTGCCGACACATTGACGGTTCTTTTTGTGTCGTGTTACTGAGTATGTCTAGATTCATTGAACCTAGGAAATTGTAATGTAATCCTATTGGACCGACATGAAATCAAATTCCTTTAAAAGGACATCATGTCTAGGGTTTTAAGTTGTTGTTGAAAGGGTTAATGTTGAGCTAGGGTTTAAGGTGGGAGTCGAGAACGATCTTATCTGAGAAGATCAAGTTGTAACTATGAGAGAGAGAGAGAGGAGACTGAAGTAATGCTAGAATGCATTAGCTATGAGCAATACTGGATCTAACCAAGCAGTTTGTGCTATTAGATAGATCAAACACTTGTTGATTACTCACATCTTTGACAAGTCTATGGCCCTTAACCAGGTAGGCCTCAAAGCCTTTGTAAAATCCTCTAACAAGGTGGTTCACACATGTGAATCTAAAATCCTCTAACAAGGTAGTCTTTAATCAAACTTATCACCTAACAGAGATTGGGATTCCTAATAGGATCTGTTCTGGTGAAGAACATTGTAAGACCTTAACTGGTCTAGTTTCTATTTTGCAGATAGTAACTTGTGAGTTCCATCTCACTGTGGTTTTTCCTAGTTGGGTTTCCACATCAAATATCTTGTGTTATGGTTGTATTGCTTTTGTGGGTGAATGCTTTATTCGCATTTTGGTTTGCAGGTGTGGTAACCGGTTTAACTGTTAGACTGCTTTACCGGTTTATCTTTAGACTGTGTAAGTGTTTTAGTGTAGTAGTTTTTGGCATACTAATTCACCCCCCCCTCTTAGTATTCATCAAAAGAAGTTGAAATGGTGACATGCCAATAGATCTTTTGGTTGTAATTTTCTTTGTCCGTAAGGCATCCTAAAGAGCCTTATGGCAAGACCTTTGATTTTTTTCCAAAAGCTTGCGTATGATGGTAATCAAGTTCTTATTACTTGATTTTGCTTAACCATTAGCTTGGAGATAATAGTTAGATGAATGAGCCAATGAGATACTATATTCAAAATAGAACTAAGTTACCTCAAAATAAGAAAATGCAGTCGCATTATCAGTCACAATCTTGTGTGGAACACCAAATTTGGAAATTATGTCCTCCTTGAGAAACCTGCATACCACCGCGGAGGTAGCATGCTTAACTAGTATTGCCTCCACCCACTTGGTGAAGTAATTTGTTGTCATGAGGACATATGTGTGACCAACACTTGAAGGATTGATGACACCAATGGAATCAATTCCCCATTACTAGAAAGGTTCTTCAATTACGACATGATTTAAAGGTGATGCCACAAGCTTCTACTTTCCCATAAACTGTTAACAATGAATGCACTTACGTACCCACTTGAAAGCATCATGGAACAACATTGGCCAATAATACTTATCTCACAAAATCTTGTGAGTAGTGACTAGTGTGGATAATTCCCACCACATGCCTGGTTATGAAAAGATTCCAATAATCTAACTTGTTGTGCCTTGTAATGCCCGCCAAAATACCCTAAAGAACTAAACAATAATATGCACATGGAGATAAAAAAAAATTTATTAATTAATATCTAATAACATCTAATGCAACACATAACATCTCCATCTATTTACATTCATTAACCAATTAGCCAATAGGAACATACATCATTGCTCATTTCGTCAAATAACGCAAGCGGAAACAACACAACATCATTAACCTTTCCCTAGGGTACTTCAACATCATTATTTAATTCATTACCACAATAACATACTACACACATGATAGGTATATTTCATCTTCATTTAAGCCATCATATTCTAATTCTCTAACCATGAGATATACTATAATACCCTAAAAATGGTCATCTAAACCATAGGCCCCTAATCTCGACAACGTCACCAAGGTCCTAACCAAAGGCAATTAAATCAATCTTGAGCACACAATTAATTCCTAAAATCATCAAATGTCACATGGCAAATCAATCACTCAATATTAATTAAATATGTATTTAATTAATTAAATCATTCTAAGTAAATCATTTTAAACAATTATCTTATTTCTTTTAATTAAATATCCTAGCATATTTAATTAAATAAATCAATTTGCCATTAAATCATCAAAAAGAGGAATTAATTTAATTAAATAAATCAAACTGCCATAAATCTTTAAAAAAGGAAACAAATCAAGAAAGAGAAATTAATTCAATTAAATAAATCAATTGAGCACAAATCTTCAAAAATGGAATAAATCAAAAAAGGAATTAATTGAGAAAAAAGAATTAAATTTGAGAAAAGAAATCAATTGGAGATAATCTTGAAAAAACAAATTAAAAATTGATAAATAATCTCAAAGAAAGCAATTAAAACAATTAAATATTTAAATTGAATGAAATAGATAATAAATCAATTTTTTTCCGATTTAATCTTAATTTTAGTTCAATTTCCTTTAAATCAGTTTTTTCTTGATTTAATCTTAATTTTAGTTCAATTTCCTTTATAACTGATAAAAGCATCCAATCACATCAATTCACTTGGATTGTGCTTCCTCTTGGAAAATCTTGACTGCTCATCATCATTTGATCTCAACCATTGGTTTCTTTCTGAATTTTCTATAAATTCAGGCTCATCTCTCATTCAAAGAGAGACTAGAGAATATATTGTTATTATACTATTTTTGCTATAGGCTCATTGCATATTAATTGTTTCATATTGATTAAATCATTTAGCTTAATATTGCAAAAATCATGTTAGATTAATCTTGCATCCATCTAGCTAATATCATGCTCATATAGATTAAATCCTTCGTCTTGGTGTAGTCTAGTCACTGGTATTGCTAATAATCTGAGAGCAATCTTATACTCCCATCTTTTAGAAGGCAATGGGTCGATTTGTTATGGTCTTATTATTCATTGATTATATCTGATTAACCATGCATGTAATGACTTGATTGAAGTGTTGTGTATTGCAGATACAGATACAGGTCCACTTTTCACATAGACCTTTCTGGTGCCCACTGTGGGGCTCAAACCCACAACTACAAGATTTCTAATGTTTCTTGAACAAATTTAATGTTTGATTTTTATAACTAATAAACATGTGTTAAATTTGCAAATAAAAATCTTTCTTTTTTATTGTTCTTCTATGACAGTAAAAAATGGTCTCGGTTTGGAGAGTATAACTTTTTATTGAACCATTGGATCTTAACCAATTTGTGATATATTTTGTAAAATCAAGCTATCTACACGATCACTGAAGGGATTTTCCTAAATATTTTGGATTTGAAAGTTATTATTGACAGAGTGCAGGACTATCATTTTACTCATTCTTCTATGATAGTAAAAAATGGTCTCGGTTGGAAGAGAATATATTTTTATTGAACCGTTGGATCTCAACAAATTTTCTATATGTTTTTTAAAAACAAGTTTTCTACAGGTTCACTAAACGGATTTGCCAAAATATTTTTGGTTTGGAAGTTATGATTGACAGAGTGCAAGACTATTATTTTACCTATTCTTCTGTGACAGTCAAAAATGGTCTCGGTTCAGAGGGCATAACTTTTTATTTAACCGTTGGATCTAACCCAAATTTTAATATGTTTTGTAAAACTAATTTTCCCACACTTCCACTGAAGCGATTTGCCAAATTATTTCTGGTTTAAAATTTATAAATGACAGAGTGCAGTACTATCAAAAATTATCATAACTAGGATAGTCATAAAATGGAAATTCTTGTTAGATTGGTTTAATTTATAGTTTACAGGATAGAATTTTCTTTTGATGATTATTTTTTATGTTATTTTGGAAACTAATTTTGGGATTTTAATGTTTTCAGGATGCTTGTCAAAGAATCTATCAATCAAACATATGTCTGCCAAAGAATCAAGAAGAAAATGACTACTGATATATTGGTTTTGCAGGTTGCCTAAGGAGAATCGACTAAACATTGTGTATTCATTTAGTATTTTCTTAGGCACTTAAATTGCTATCTAGTTAAAGAACAAATCTATCTTTCATGTTTTTAGAAAAATCTAAGAGGTAGGAGAGTATGCTCTTGTCTTTTCTAGACAATCAGAAATCTAGACCCTCGAAGTTTTTTTTCTAAGTTTTGAGATTTGTGTACCTTTAGCGGGCCTGTCACAGTGGGAAAAAGTAATCACCCTGTGAGAATGACCCAAGTGAGTACAGCTAGACTTGAGCATTCCAACTCACTATAATAAATAGGCCTCTAGTGATTAAAGTCTCAGAGGATGGAATTATTTGAGTTTTCTCTTTGAGATCTCTCATGTCGAGCATTTTGTAGGGCCTCGCCGTCTCAATCACGTTTACGTGACTACATCTTGTTTCGGTACCTTGTTGGGCTATAGGCCTCAATCATGCTTGCATGACTTCAAGGGGTAATTTCAAACGGAATTCCTGACTAAGAACTATAAGATAGAAGCTACCCGATTCACCTCCGAAAGGTTGATAATCTTTGTGCAAGAGAGATAGTAACTCTCCCAAGACACTTGCCATATCGTGCCCCCATTAGCATTTGGAGTCAGCTAATAGGGCGTTGAGAATCCATTGTGTGAGACTCAATGGCCATATTCTAATTAGCTATTGGGTGTGTACCTAAGTCAGCAAGCAAAGGTTTTCTTCTCTAAGCCAACTTCCATAGGGTTAGCGTGCTGTGATTGAATTATTATATATCTTGTGTGTTTTCTATGTTTTCATCCCTAAAACTAAAACTGGAATACCAAAATTGGAGAAAACAACAAACAAAATCAGTGATAAACTCTGTCTGTGTCCAAACTAATCTTTGTTAGTCATTGAAACATCAATCCTTATAAAAAACTAGTAGTCGTCAGTCATTGAAACTTTGTCTGTTAGAATCTCATCTCTGTCCAATCCTCTATCATATGAATTCCTGATCTTATCAGTCAAAATTGTCAAAATTGTCTAAAACAATCTACAATGAGCCTAAAATTGGTTACCATCCTCTTGAGCATAAACAACCTTGATAGTGTACCCCTACCATTGCGTTGCATGATTTTGTCGATCATCTCTCAGCTAGTTCAAACAACATCTTATCAAACCTAAGTTAACTTAGATAACATCTTACACAGGATATATCATTCCTGAAACCAAACCAGATCTTAAGTTACTTCTCTCAATCACTACGTTAAACGAGCTACTAGCTACAATTTGATCTTGACTTCTGCAACACATCTCGCTCTCGGTCCTATCGGTTACAAATGCCTGTTCAAGCCAAAATCTCTTCTAATTTTTTTGATGAAAGTAAGAATCTTATAGATACCTTAGCTCCAATTCCCATGGCTGCCTATGCTCAAACGCTTCAAGATATCAAGAAAAAAATATATGACATGGAAATCCAACAAAATAGATCAATGACTCCATTTGAAAGACAAATGTATGATATCAAGTGTGAGAAACTTCAAGAAGTGCTAAAACGATTATGTGATTTGTCAACCAAATACCAACAAATGATTGATAATCAAAATCCAAATCTCAAACAAGCTCACAAGACACCTTCACCAAGACAAAAAGACATCTATTCCCTAGATAGACAGTTTACACCTTTGGGGCAATCTATTGAGTCCTCTTTGAAAGAGCTTATTAAGAACAATCTTATCATATTGCCTAAAAAGACCACATGGGGATGGGAATTTATGAGTAAGTATTGTGCATATCATAGACAAAATGAACATAAGACTTCGCATTGCATAGAATTAAAACATAAGATTCAAGATCTCATTGATAATGGTGTCATTGAAATTGAAGACCCTAATGACTCACATAAAGAAAAAAAAGGAACTATTTCTAAGCATGATCAAAATCGTGAACCTATGTCTAGCAAGGCTCCATATGTAGCCTCCATCCCTTCCATGATGCCTTCATCTCCTAAAACTTCTCAGCAACAATCCATGCCATCTCCTTCAAACAATGAAACTTCTCATGTTTACCTTCAAGGGCTATCTCCTATGGAAATCCAAGTTAATGGAAATAGTGATACAAGTTCCTCTAAAGATTTAAAAATCCCAGATCCTATGCCATCATACACTTCAATTCCAAACGTACCTACTCCAAAAGGCCATTTCCAAAATGCTTCCCCATCATGTCAAAATATGGAGACCTTCCAAGAATCCCCTACACCTATGCAAAATCCTATCCCATCCTTAGAAGTGACTCCATGTCAAGAGGATAATCTGAAAAATGAAGAAACAAGTCCTATCATAAATCAAGATCAAGACACCAAAACTTCTCAATCCCATCTAATGATTGAAAAAGATCCTATTCTCCTAGAATCCTATGATGATCCCATTATATCTTTCCATTTCTTCCAAGATGATCCCCTTCCATCTCAAGAACAAAGCATCCTTCCTAAGCAAGAGCATGATGCCTCTTCCACCTTTTCAAATGATCATATTCAAAATGAAAAGTCAAACACCCTTCCTACTCTACCCAATGATCCTATTCCATGTCAAGATCAAAGTATCCCTTCATCTCCTTGTCATAATCCTCCGTGTTCACCTCAAGAGTCCATCATGCCCATAAATCCCTCTCACAATCCTATTATTCCTTGTAAGACACCTCCACCTCAAAATGAACTTGCCTCTAGCATCCAAAGTAAGAAGAAACACTTTGTTAAAAAG
Organism: Cryptomeria japonica; assembly: GCF_030272615.1. Lineage (NCBI taxonomy): Eukaryota > Viridiplantae > Streptophyta > Pinopsida > Cupressales > Cupressaceae > Cryptomeria > Cryptomeria japonica. Next base: position 443,955,686 of record NC_081407.1, on the reverse strand, counting down.
ATCTTTCAAAGCATGCATTATCAAAGAAAAGGGTTAGACATTCATGAACGAGGTATATTAGAACTCCCTGCTATTAAAGAAAATGTTAAAGGTCATGTCCTTAGGGAAATTTCTCAAGATGTTGGTATCTCTCATAAATCCTACATTTCTCTAGTTAAATCCGAATACACGCTTTCTCCATCATCACTTCCATCCATTCTAGGTCCCTATATCCCTCCATCCCTTATGAAAGATCAACAAAGGCACACATCTTTGAGTACCTTCCATCAATATAAAAGATCTCCATATCATTCCTATCTATCCACGCATCTCCCTCCAAGCAATTTGGATGCCAAGCATAAAAGTCATAAGTCAAGTAATCCACGTGTATTCAAGGATCAACATGTCCCATCTAATCGACATGTCAAAACAAATAAAAATATGATCCAAAAAGAAAAAGAAAAATACAAAATGCCACAAAGGCCAACAAAGAAAGAAGAAAAGTCAAAAGTTATATGGGTTCCTAAGGCACTTGTACAAGCAATGTGCTCCAAGGAACTACAAAAGAATCAAAAATCAAAAGCCATGTGGATCCCTAAGCGGCTGCTTGAAGCACAACAGTCTAAAGAAAAATCAAAATTGGCATCCAAAATTGTTATTCCTCCATCCAAACCTTCCGAGTCTATTCCTCCATCACCTCCTTCATCCATTTTGGGTTCTTATGCCCCAAAATATGTAACCTTTCCTCCATCCAAATCTCAAAATTTGCGATTCACTTCTCCTCCATATATCCACCATCCCTCAAGGTGTGTGCCAATGTTGATCTTTCCAGCATTTCCATCTATCGATACACAATTCTTCCAACATCCCATCCATTATCCAACACCTCTTTTTCACCCTTCCATCCCTCTTATCCAATCCTTTGCATAAGTCCTTGCCCTAGTTTCATTTTATTATCCTACCAACATCTTTGAGCATACATTCATAGCCATTGTCTATTGTAACTCATATTCTAAGGGTAACATCCAAAGCAGCAAGACATTGGGGTCCTTCTTCCATCTCCTTTCATGCCTCCATTATCTTCCAAAAAAAAAAAAAATGATGAAAAAAAGTGAAAAAAAAAAGAAGTAAAGAGAAATAAATTTGTCCTTGTATGAAAACCACTTCTTGTGGTGCCTTGGGCAAGTACCATGATGAAAACCTGGTAAATAGGCATCATGCATAATCCATTATCCTTATGCACTTTACACTAGGGGAAAGTTCCATCCATGTACATCCATCTATTATCCTTCTTCCTCCATTATCCTTCATCCTCCATTATCCCTCATTCACTCTATCTACATTCATATCCGTTTTCCACCTTTGATCTTGATAAGGTTAAGGATCCTTGCAGGCTTCATGTGTCCTATCTATTACACTTGATCTAGACCCTTTAGCTCCTATCCATTGCTCACTTACATCCTTCATTACCCCCTTTTTGATATTGCTTATCATATATACCTCATATCCAAATCTATCCCTTGATCTTGATTAGCACTATGGACAAAATGCAAAAACATGTTTTCCACAAACCTCTTGACATGGCCATTTTTTTTGGACCATATGGCTTCGTTACATTATATCCTTGCTTCGTTGTGCTATATCCTTGTTTTACATCGCTAAAATCCTTGGTTTACATTGCTATATCTGGACCGTATGCTTTGATTAACATTGTGAGATAGTCCTTGAAAGCGTCCACCATCATTCGCTTATCCATTCATGTACTCAAAATCCCTTTTGCCTTGCTAGACACTAGGGGAAAACATTAAAAAATTTTAAAAAATCATAAAATGTCCTTAAAAAAAGTCCTAAAAATCAAAAAATGTCCTGAAGAAATCCTAAAAATCAGAAAATGTCCTGAAGAAATCATAAAAATCAGAAAATGTCCTGAAGAAATCCTAAAAACCAGAAAAAGTCCTAAAAAAAAAAAAAAAAAAAAAAGAGAGAAAATGCCCTGGTGAAAACTTGGTAAACAGGCACCTTGGTAAAAAAAAAAAATGCATCTCTGTCAAGCAGGTGAAAACCTAGTAAACATGCGCCTCTTGCGCTCGATCAATGCAACGTTGGCATTCCTGCTTTCATGCATCTTTGCTTTCGCTTGTACATATTTCAGTCACTTTGGTGACATCCTAGTTCGTTGGAACCCTCATGGCTTGAAACTAATCAATGTTCTAGTCTTAGGTAATCAACAAGAGAACATTACATGTCCTAAGCAGTGTCAACCAAGTCAATCTTATGTTAGTGAAACCTGGTCATCCACTCCGAGTCAATTACCTGTCTCCTGACTACTGAAGAGTTTTATCACTGAGTTAACAAGCAAAACAACAAAACTGAAAAAACAATCACTAAACAGTTTGAGCTATGCATGAACATTTTCTTTGTGTGATGTCTTTTATATTGGTTTTCAATTATTATCCCTCTGAGTAACTCGAGGAAGTCTATTGTGACTAAGAGGAGCAAGGATTGGGGGCATAATATTTTCTTTGTTTTCTGCTTGAAGGAATGATTCCAATGATCTGGGAACATCTAAATTAGCTGGGTGTCTATGATAAGAGCCTTCACATCAAGGTGAAATCACCACACATACCTCGACTCCACTTATTTGAATGCTACAGGGAGGTTCCCATCATTTCTTTGCTTGTTTTGAGGAAACTTCTTTATTGTGCAATCTAGGTCCATGTGTAATTTGTCCAAGGATATGAATGAAAAAAGGGTCATTGCGGACAAGATAATTAATATTGCACATGAAAAGAAATGAACTCTATTCTGCCTACTATAATTGTAAAATTCTCAATGATGACAATTAAGCTTTTCAAAGTCCAGTGACTAGGTTTAGGTTGCATCTCATCTTGCATTTCATTCTACATTTTGTGAATTTGGAGTGATTTCAGTATAGTAACAATGCTTCCTCTTTGTCTGCTGAATGAGAGTTGGAGCATCATCATTTCTTCGCTAAGTGGTTTCTTTTCATCATTTCTCTGATCAAGTACTTGTGTTTTGAGATGTTTAGCTGCATACATAAGCATATTATATAGATTCATACATTCACTATCATTCATTTGCATTCATCTTATTGGATAGAAAAACGAAAAAAAAAAATTGCATTACTCATTCTCATTACTCATTCACATTCATTTATTTGCATATGAAAAGAAAGAAAAATAGACACCAATACTCATTCACATTCATTCATCTATACTGAAAAGAAATGCATACATATAGAATAAAGCATATAGAACAACATCTCATAATCAATCAACACAAGTACGATGAAATCAAATCAAGAGCTTGTAAATCGGCTATCCTGAGTCCATTTTCGGGATCAAAATCGAAATCTGACGTCAACTCTCTCATCAAAATTTCACAAAAATTTGGACCATTTAGCACTTTTCATCAAATGCTCTTTCTTTAACTTTGCGCTCAATTTCTCGCAAATCAATGTTGAATCTCAATTTAATTTCTACAAATCAACTTTGCGCTCAATTTCAACGCAAAATTTTCAAAAAAATTCCTTTGAATCAATTTGTGCTCAAACAACTTATCATCGCTAAAAATTGCCTATCATCATGTACCCTTGCTATTTTTTGATTTCGCTCCCGAGGGGGCATACTCATGACCTTATGACCTCACATTCTTCAATGTCGAGAAAATTTTTCAAATCTTCATCGAAAGTCGAGCAAAAATATTTTTCAACTAAAGAAAATCAATCAAATAAGACCTTATCGCTAGGGGCATTTCAACTTCATCACTTTATATCAAGTTGAGATCTCTTGATCATCTAAATCAAATCAATCTCTAGGGGCATATTAGTTTCATCACTTCATATCAAGCTGATATTTGTCTTTTATCTAAATCAATCTCTTTACGTTAATCAGTTCCATCGCTTTTCATCAAGCAAATTTTCGTTTAAACTCAATCAAGGGTTTAAAGAGTATCTTTAATCACACTAAATTTAAGCAGGTGTTTGGTATTCGTTTCTTGATCAAGCTGAACAATTTATCCTCATCGTATCTTGATCAATCAAGTTCAAGATCAATTTTTATCATCACTCATTGTATCTAAGTTCAATCAAGTTCTAGATCAGTAAGATCAGCTTCTTGATCAATCAAGTTCAAGTTCGATATCTTTTGTTTTCTATCATTCCCAAGTTCAATCAAGTTCTGGAACGGTATCACGTTAATCAGACTTTATTTAGCTTTGTCACTTCGAATCAAACTAAGCACCTCATTTTTTTATGTAGTTCGTGATCAATCAAGTTCAGAACTGACATCTCCTAGACATCAACTATTCTTTGAAGCAACGTGCTGCTCGCACATTAATTCAAAGAGGGGCAAACGTAATACCCTAAAAATGGTCATCTAAACCATAGGCCCCTAATTTCGACAACGTCACCAAGGTCCTAACCAAAGGCAATTAAATCAATCTTGAGCTCACAATTAATTCCTAAAATCATCAAATGTCACATGGCAAATCAATCACTCAATATTAATTAAATATTTATTTAATTAATTAAATCATTTTAAACAATTATCTTATTTATTTTAATTAAATATCCTAGCATATTTAATTAAATAAATCAATTTGCCATTAAATCATCAAAAAGAGGAATTAATTTAATTAAATAAATCAAATTACCATAAATCTTCAAAAAAGGAAACAAATCAAGAAAGAGAAATTAATTCAATTAAATAAATCAATTGAGCACAAATCTTCAAAAATGGAAATAAATCAAAAAAGGAATTAATTGACAAAAAAGAATTAAAATTTGAGAAAAGAAATCAATTGGAGATAATCTTGAAAAAACAAATTAAAAATGGATAGATAATCTCAAAGAAAACAATTAAAACAATTAAATATTAAAATTGAATGAAATAGATAATAAATCAATTTTTTCTGATTTAATCTTAATTTTAGTTCAATTTCCTTTAAATCAGTTTTTTCTTGATTTAATCTTAATTTTAGTTCAATTTCCTTTAAAAATGAGAAAAGCATCCAATCACATCAATTCACTTGGATTGTGCTTCCTCTTGGAAAATCTTGACCGCTCATCATCATTTGATCTCAACCATTGGTTTCTTTCTGAATTTTCTATAAATTCAGGCTCATCTCTCATTCAAAGAGAGGCTGGAGAATATATTGTTATTATACTATTTTTGTTGTAGGCTTATTGCATATTAATTGTTTCATATTGATTAAATCATTTAGCTTAATATTGCAAAAATCATGTTAGATTAATCTTGCATCCATCTAGCTAATATCATGCTCATATAGATTAAATCCTTCGTCTTGGTGTAGTCTAGTCATTGGTATTGCTAATAATCTGAGAGCAATCTTAGACTCGCATCTTTTAGAAGGCAATGGGTCAATTTGTTATGGTCTTATTATTCATTGATTATATCTGATTAACCATGCATGTAATGACTTGATTGAAGTGTTGTGTATTGCAGATACAGATACAGGTCCACTTTTCACACACACATATACAACCTACAATATTACTTAATCCTCATGATATGCATAATTTCCTTTCTACCAATGTATCTATAGGAATTCATTCATCTTTACTAGATACAATTAACACCTTCTAACATATTCGCTTATTAATCTACAAATATTCCTCTTTCAAGATTATTTAACATTCTCACTTGCTTCCTAACATTCCATGAAATAATACAATTGATCCATAATTCAAATACATTCTATTCCAACTATAATCCACTTATATCCATGATTCACAAGATCACATCTCTACAATAGTACAATTACAAATGTCTTAATTCTAATTTCAACTACAATGCATCTTACAAATACGGATACATTAAATACATCATGAGCATAGCTTTTTATACTAAAAGAATCCATCTACTATATACAAAATATTATATTACATGCATTCCATCTTATTCATTACATAAATCTGCTACAAGGTACATCCATAGTCCATCATGAAGAATAATCCACATTCACACAAGAAGAATCCAAGAGAACATCCCAATGGCTAAAAAGAACCAACCTCCCAACCATGTGGAACCAAAGGAACCACCCCTCATGCTAGGAGATGATACAAGGTCCCAACACATACTCTAAACCTAAGCTGGCACCTATAACCAAGGAGACAAACCACCCAAGGACTCTCGAAAAAGAACTCACACAATACAACAAGAATGAACTCCGAGAGGCGTAAAACTCATCAAGACATAAATGCATCCAATAATCATAATCATAAATCATAAAAGGGGAAACACATGTAGGAGTGGAGCGTCATCACATGTCATCCTCAAAACATAATAATATAATAATACAAGGCACTAGCCTAATGGACATGTGGATCCATCTCGACCTATGAGAGACTAAAGGGAGATTAGCTTACCGTCTTCATGGCCTTCTCATGATTATCCTAAAACATCCTCCCTAGGCCTAAGTCATGAGGCACAAATCAATTTATCATCTTATTAATTAATCTAACTACCCAACCTATCAATTATTAGGTTATCACTTATTTACAATCATGGAAAACTCCAATGTGCCCTGGTGGTCTATACTTCATGCATCCTTACAAGGAACCTCATGCAAGCCTATCTCTCGTGACCCTGGTCATCAAAAGGAAGCCCACTCCTCCTAACATGGCCCATCAATAAATCACAAGAGGCTCTACCAACATAAATATATGAAAATAATACTCAATGGAGCCAAAAAATTCCACACATACTCTCACAACATATGCAAGGCTACACCAACATCAATATAGAAGAATGAGCCTCTTGACTAGCAATAAATAAAGACATATCAAGCCATCAAATGCTGCCATCAAATAAAAGATAACATCACAGCAAGGCCTAGCCACTTGCCAGTCCAAAACAGTCATAATAATCATCTGAAACATCCATGGCCTATCCACATAGAAGAGAGTCTAAAATATCCACAATGGCATAGAGAAGTAAAAATACTTAAACCATCAAAATACATCAAAACTGATCAAACCCAAAACTTTAAAATATTAATAGACATCAAATAAAGCCTCTGGTACAAAAACCAATTTAGGAAATACCTCAAAAATGATCAAAACTGATAAAACATAGAACACAGACAGTTTAGCGCTTTTGTCCCATAGAACAACGCTTTTGTCAAAAAGAACGTCGCTTTCATTCCGTAGAACATCACTTTCATTTCCAGAATCGTGCATACATATCCTGAGACAACGCATTTATACCTAGATTCACGCTTATGCCTTCTGAAACAACATTTATGTTGCACAGAGCAGCCCAAATACAAAATAGAATAGCGCTTTTATGCATTAAAACAACACTTTTACAGAAACAATGCATTTACACAAATCTCATGGAAAACTCAAAAAACTTTCGAGTAAAATAACAAAAACCAGACTTAACCAAAGGACTCAAAAAATACATGAATAGAGACACCCAAAAACAAGGTGTACATAGGTGAAAACGAAATAAAACAACTCAGACTATAAGCCAAGATAAAATCAAATGTCTTCACGACATAAAACATACAGAACCACTGCAAAACTCACAAAGCATCCAATGGAAGCAAAACCAAACACTCACAAACTGAAAGGGGAAAACCATTCATTCAAACTCCCATATCAAAACAGAGATTTATCACCAGAGATTTCCACAAGAAATTCACAGAGCCATAGAACCGAGAAACGACATACACAGGAAAAACCAAATATTTATTTTCCAACAACTATACAAAACCCAAATAATATAAGATTATCTCCCCAAATATTAATCTTCCTCAATATTAAAACTATACAATAACTTAATGCTTCACCCAAAACCTAAAACATTTGCAGACACAATGCATACACAGAGAAGCCATTAAAACCAAAAGGCAAAAGTAAAAGATCTCCAACCTGCAACCTGAAGTAATAAAAGAAGCTGAAGAAGAGCTCCCACAAAGACAAACCAAAATCCAACCAAGCTCTAGCCAAAACCAAGAGTGAAGAAATCTGAAACCAAGGAAGAAAGCTTGCTGGAGAAATTTCTAGAGAATTGCCCTCCCAAAAAACCTCACAGGAATGAAAATAAAAAGCAATAATAATCCAAAAACCCTAGCTTCAATCTCGGCCAATCAAAATATTCCATTTTGAAATATATTTTACCAACCCACCATATATTATAATTTATTCTCCCATTTTGAATTTAACCAATGAGAGCAAAGGGCAGGTAAACTAAATATAAAATATACCTATCTAGCTAAGTGGGAATCTTTTATAATTATTTAATTTAATGTGTTCATACACCCCACTTAGGAATAAAAGTTAAACTATTAAATAAACCTAAGCTGTAAATAAATAATCCAAATGGGGATTAAAATTAAATAAACCAAAAGCTAATAAATTAATTTAAAGAACCAAATAAATATAAGATATCAAATAAATATTAAACCATAGAAAGTCAAATAACTAATTAAATAATCAAATATCATTTAAGACTAAATCATAAATATAAAATAATTTTATTTTTTTTTTGATCGATAAGAGGTCGAGGCCAAGAATTTTATTAATTATTTTGAAGTTTTACATTACTCCACTCATGCGGGCGCTGGTAGGAAACAGTGGAGGCGAGAAAACCTATGGCCTTGCCCGGGACCATAGTCCAGCTAGTCCTAACTTAATATACAATAATTTCAGATTTTAATACATCAACACCCCAGGCCAAGGTGATCAGGAGGGGGGTGTTTCTATTTTACCCCTCCCTTACAAGCCCTAATTTACAAGTTTCAAAAATCATTTGTCCCTCAACTTCCACCTGCTTGGCTCTGAAGTAGTTTTTTGGTTGTATATAGTATCCCTTAATTGCCCAGGGTATACCTGTTTGGCCTGCATGGTTAGTTTCTCAAACACTAGGCAGATTTGTTAGTATCGATCAGTCCATTATCATAAATGAAATTTTATCTGTAAAGCTAGAAAGTTACCTTAATAAACTATCTTGTGAAACCTATCCTCACAGAACATAAATAGAGATATAAAACTTAAAATTGAGTTGGGTTTCCATATTCATTTATCTTAGGCCCAATCATGATCGACCCAAGACCCATCCCGATATGGAGTCTCCAATTTACCAACTCTTATTAATGCTCCTGGATGCGATCCTTGAGAAGGATGAGATCCAGGCTACAATAACAAGAGTAGGTAAATGAGATTCGGTCAGTCCCACCTCCCTTTCCCAGTAAATTTATAGCAGAGAGGATGATAGAGTATATGATTATGCCAGGCTGGATATAAATTTCTGTCCAGACCCCGAATTTTTCATGTTAGCCACCTTTAAACCATAGTCTTAAGATATGACAGGCGGATAGCAAAATATATAACTTCAGCAAGTGGCACTAGAGTTACTATCATTGATTTGTATTCTAAAATACATACCATCATTGTGAATAAATACCAGTAAATGCATGCATTCAGATGCTTGCTAATATCTAGAGTAAATATTTGAATTACTGGGTATCCAGAACAGAATGGTAAAATATGTCTATATAAACATTAGTCTTTAAGATTCGATACAAGTTACTATTTTAACCCCAATCTCTGTTAACTAAAGATAAAAACCCTGTTTTACTAGATATAGTAATATATTTGGATCACCAGTATAATCAAACAATTAGTGGCAAGATTATCTCCTGCAAAAATGACCCTATTCTACTATCAAGAATTATACCCTATTAAAATTGAAGGTAATAAAATAAGATTGAGAGGGGGCAGAGGAATGAAATATACATCAGAGACTGTATATTTAGAAGAAGGTAGGAGCAGGAAAAAATGAACATGAACCAATTTACCTTACTTTATGTAAATATAATTATATAGGTAAATGTTTATAAATATTCTTGAAAGATAACAAAGAATATATATATATATATATGAATATATATATGTGTGTGTGTATATATATATATGTGTGTATGTGTGTGTGTGTGTGTGTGTGTGTGTGTGTGTGTGTGTGTGTGTGTGTGTGTGTATAAATATCTGAATATATATCCGTAGAACAAGATTGCACTCATGAAAGGCCTGGGTTGACTAATGGTAACTGAGACCACCAATAAAGGAGATGTATCAGAGCAAAAGCCCTTATAATCGAAGCCTCAAAGCTTAGTTAAAACTTCCCCCAATAATTATGCCTGAAGCATGAGATGATTCATAAGACCCGGGAAAGCAGATTTCTTTAGGGAAAACAAAGATTGAAAGATCCACATTATGCCCTTATATAATCATAATCACATATCTATATATTACTTATGGATATATAGCTTCATGTCTTCATGAATTAAAAAAAATAGAAAAAAGGCAAAACCATCTCAAGTCCATCAGAAAAGTATTAAAAGATCATTTATGAGGCATTCCTATTCAAAAGATTTAAAGGCTAGTAAGCATTGCTTCTAAGTATTCTATAACTGCTAATAACAAAAAAGGGTTATCTCTGATAACTTAACCGCACCCTCTAAGAATGCCATCTCGAAGGGCCTTCATCCTTTCTTTCTTAGCTTGTGGGGGGGTGAGGCACTGGAGCTCTCTGGTGCACTTGCTGAAAGGACAACAGGGGAACGAGGGAGAGGCACATGATCAGGGATGATCGTGATATTCTCCGCCTCCAAACAGTTCTACAACCACTTCTCATGTGGGTGTTTCTTAACTTGGAGAATCCAAGAGAGAAATAGGAAATTCTTGCTTCTGACAGAGCGCAGAGCTTCGAAAGCCACCAAGTCTTCAATTACCAGAATAGGGGAGCGAGGAACTGGGATATTCTTTCTGATAAGAATATCATAGTCCCGTGGTTTGGGAGCTGTGAGTTCTTCATCTATTTTGACCATAACCCATTCTAATTCACTGAGAATGTCTTTAATGAAGACCTTCTTGCATAATTTCACCACCGTGTCCCTATCCTTCTCAAAATGCATTGCGAGGGCTAAAAACATAGCTACAATATCCGAGTTTGCTCTGGTTCGATCCTTGTTCATAATGAAATCCTTCCCTAGAAATTTCATTACTGCTCCAAAGATCAAAGGGTTATGTTGGACAAGAATACCTCTCAGCCTCTCGTCCTTAATCTTGCCGACGAAGGCCATTTGGCATTTCAGCCCCAAAAGCCTGAGCATCGTATCCATTGTAGCTTAACAGAAACAAGACAGAGAAGACCAACTTAGCATTCTAAAATAGGACTCACACTCTTAAAGCTACATAATGAACAACTACTTAATGAGTAAATACAAAGCATGGAGTGCAATTTTCAAGGCGCAAGATCATTATTACCAATGCCTACAACCATCAAGCGAAGGGTACCTCAACTATCCCATCACTGCGGGGACATAAACTCAACTTTGCAAAGAGCCGTCAAAAGGCCTTGATCGAGAAAGGAAGCTGACATGTGATGTCCGGCAATAATATTTCATGTGGCAACCAAAGCTCTCCAGACATAGGGGGTCAGAAGATGAAAAATATAGAGGCAGATAGCTAGGTCGGCTTAAGTCTTAGAGGAAGGCCACATCTACATCAATAATATTAGCTATATATCCATGCCGCATATACTTAGATAAAATATGAAAACATGTTTGTATACCTAAACTTATTAATGTATGGTTTTATCTCCTGCTAGTCCTCAAGCTTATCTAGATAGGGCAGCAGGACAATATAAGGCTACATTTAGGTGTAGCCAAGTAGGTAGGGGAAAATGAGGCCAGATAAATCACAAAGTATCTGTATGAATCTCTAAAACCTATCTGAATGAAGGTGAGAGGTAAGAGGAGATATTCCTAGAAGATTATATAAATAATTGAATTTTTAAACAATGGCTCCGAGAATATATGGATAAGCAAATTAGAGGATTCGAGCAAATAGAAAATGACTCTCAATCTAAAGTTAAGCCTACAAGGATCCAAACCTACCCAAATATATATATATGCTTGAAAATATATGTATATATATATATATATATATGAATATATATATGTAAATATATATATATATATTTATATATATATGTAAATATATATATATATATCTGTAGAAATATATATGTATATATGTATATACATACATCCATACATACATACATATGATTGTATATATATATGTGTATGTCTATATATATATATGTGTATGTATGTATGAAGGTATGTATGTGTTTGTATATGTGTATATATATACACACACACTTATATATACACCCATATATATACATACACCCATATATATATTAGAGAAAGTTTGAGATCGCACCATATCTCCTTATAGATATATATATATGGATATGTAAACTATCTAGATATGCTTAAAGATATATATGTAAGATTAATGATTATCTGATAGGAGACTAATAATATGAGCATCTGTGGAGGGAGAGCTACTCTGTCCCAGATAGTTCTGCAAAGGTTCTAGATTGCAGGAGTGGGAGATTTTGTTTGTATATGTAGATATAAATATATGCCTATAGCATGACTGAATAGGAGGATGGAAGGCTAACTTGAGGAGGATCTAGATGACAATTACCAAATACGAGTATAGGGGTGTTAAAAGAGGGGTCTCTTCACGATCTTGAAGGTGGGGGTACTAATTGGATGGAGAGGAAAGATTAAGATGAAATCAAGGGGTTAAGCCTTGCTGCCTAAGCTGAAGTGTGGGAGAGCACGAATATGGAAATACTTGAATGAGTATATGATTGAATGTAAATGAACTGTAGGGTTGAGGGGAAGGTTTGAATAGGGGGCTAAACCAAGGTAGCTAGGATCTAGGCAAGAGAGATGTGAGGGGAGGGAAGACTTGAGGATGGATACTGGGGCGATGAAGAGGACCTAGTCTTAGGTTGGCATAGAAAGGAGCTTGATGCCATCAGCTCCCAAGTTGGCTAGCTCATCCACCCTTTTATTGCCTTCCCTATAGATATGATTAACTATAAACCTATCAAAGCCTTTGCATAAGTCTATAGCCTTTGATAGCAAGGTATTAAGTTTCCAATTAGGAATGCTCCCTTTCCTTAGGGCATTGACAATTATAGCCGAATCTCCCTCAATATCTAGGAATTTAACTTCAAGTTTCCTGCATAAGAGCAAGCCTTCCACCAAGGCCATCAGTTCTGCCCAATTGTTTGTGTTGATGCCAATCGGAGAAGCTAGGGATTCTATTTCTTTGCCTTCCTAGTTATGAATAGCGCATCTATTCCCGGCTTGCCCTGGGTTGCCCCGGGCAGCCCCATCAAAGTTTAGCTTCATCCACCCTTCACCAGGGGGCTGCCATCTGCATGTCACCCTTGATCGGAGGCTGGCCATAGGGCCTACTCCTACAAAGGGAGGAAAGGACAAGCCCTTCCATCATTTTTTCTTCTTTTCATCGCAATAAGATATAGAGGCATTTTTTAGTGAGCCTGAGGTAAGTCTATTATTCACGAGCTCAGTGACAGCTGACTCTATCTTATTGATGATTCTTAGGACATCTAGTTTTTCATTCTTAAAGAGACGCCTATTTCTCTCTTTCCAAAGTTCCCACATTATGGATGATGGGAGAGCTATCCATAAACCTTCAAAGAGACAACCACGCCTAAGGAGAGGCCAGGCCATGAGCATTCCTAAGATGGTGTTGGGAAAGGCAACAGACCATTCAAGTCTATTGGTGAACCAAATCCAACATTGATGAGCAAAGGGGCAGTTAAGGAGTATATGATTGGTGTCCTCCTCATCTGCTTTGCAAAGAGGACATCTACTAGGACCCTCATATCCCATACACCTAAATTTGTTCGTAGTGAGGAGTTTGCTTTGGATCTCAAGCCAGGAGAAAATACTTGCCTTAGGCAGACAGTTTCTATCATAGCAAAGATTCAAGGGAAGCTCTGACTTAGGTCTTAAAAATGCTTTAGATATGTGAGAATACCCATCCTTGGAATTGTATTCCCCTCTTAAGGAGCCCTCCCATATGAGCTTGTCCTTGTCATGACTTAAGAAAAAGTTCCTAGAATTGAGAATTGACATAAGTTTATGCTTGTCCTTCTCCGGGATGGCTTCATCATCTCTTTCAATCCACTGCCAACCAGCCCCTTCCTTTGAAGGGGAGAGATAACTATTTAACAAGGGTCCTCTATGTGATTCAATAAGGGCCTGGGTGACCCTAAAGTCATGGATGCTTTCAATGGCTTTATACCCTCCCCAAGAATCAGACCAGAAGAGGGCTTTGTCCCTAGACCCCAGGTTCCAGGTTAGCCTGTTAGAGATAATCTTCCTACAATCGAGCATAAAATTCCAAAGGCAGGAACCTCTGGGAGGGTTGGTCTCCCTGAAGATTTGGATTGGATCATCTCCATTAATGTATTTGAGGTTTAGTAATCTTGCCCATTTGAGGTGAGGAGATCTGAATAATCTCCAAACTAGCTTGGCCCCCAAGGCTCTACCTTGATCCCGTAGGTTTTTGATGCCAACACCACCATCCTCTTTGGGTGTACATATCTTATCCCAAGAAATAAGTGATATTTTGTGTTTGCTATTAGCACCTTTCCAAAAGAAGGTTCTGAGATGCTTGTTGAGCTCAGCAAGTTTGGAAGAAGACAGTTGTTGGAAGGAGAGCTGGTAAATTGGCATAGCTGATAAGACCGATCTAACCAAAGTAGCCCTATCAGCCAAAGAGAGCCATTTCCCCTTCCAAGTGGTAATCCTAGACTTGATCTTGTCCACCAAGTTGTCCCATAAATTTGAGGATCTCCTACCCTTGTTAAGGGGAATGCCTAGATATTTGCAAGGAAGGGATCCTTGACTAATTTCTAGGACATTGCAGATTTCTTTTCCTAAAAAGGGGTCTATGTTGAACAAAAAAACTGCAGATTTAGCTAGATTAACCTCTTGACCCGAGGCTAACATGTAGGAATTAAGGATGTCTTTGAAGGCCCGAGCCTCCCCCGTGCAACCTTGCCCAAAAAGCATTGTGTCGTCAACAAATTGCTAGTGGGTGAAGGGGGGGAGGCCACTAGTGATGGGAATACCTTGGATCCTCCCCTTCTCTTTGGCCATGGAGATGGATTTGCCTAGGGCTTCAGCCATGATGATGAAAAGGAAGGGGGACATAGGGTCACCTTGCCTGAGCCCTCTCGAGTTGCTAAAGAAACCTTCTGGGGAGCCATTAACCAGAACCGAGAATCTAGGGGTGGATATGCATTCTAAGATAAGGTTGATCCAAGTTTTGGAAAAGCCAAAGGCCTCCAAGCATTTGCATAGGAAGCGCCAATCAACTCTGTCATATGCTTTACTTATGTCCAATTTGATTAGCATGCTTGGGGATTTGTTGAGCTGAACCGAATGAATGGCCTCCTGGGCAATAATAACCCCATCATAGATTGATCTGTCCATTACAAAGCCAGTTTGTTCTTCGCAAATAATTAAGGGGAGGAGATTCTGGAGTCTAGCTACTAAGGTTTTAGTTAAGAGTTTATACAAAGTGTTGCAGAGAGTAATTGGTCTGAAGTCATTAAAGCTATCGGGGTCTTCTTTTTTTGGAATGAGGGCGAGGAAGGTATTGTTGACCTCTTTGAGAATCTTACCCGAATTCCTTACCCCCTCTAAGGCATCCATGATTTCTATCCCCATAAAACCCCAGCATTTTTGGAAAAAGCTAGTGGGGAAGCCATCTAGGCCTAGAGCCTTATCCAGATTCATCTTGAAGAGGATAGATTTGACCTCCTCCACTGAGAATTTCTTTAATAGGGCTTGGTTGTGGTCATCGGTAATGAGTTTTGGGAGATACTTAATAATATCGAGTTGGCCCCTAAGGTTGGAGCCTTCAAGATTGTTTAAGATATTCTCATAGAACTTGACTACCTCAAAAGCAACCTCATCCAGTTCAGATAGGATAGATCCCTGGCAATTCGTGATCTTAGAGATTCAATTGACCCCTCTCCTTTGCTTGGTACTGTTGTGGAAGAACTTGGTGTTCTAGTCCCCATCACTCAGCCAAGTCTCCCTAGATTTTTATTTCCAGAAGATCTTTTCTTAAGATAATATCTTCTCATACTCAGAAAGTAGGTCCTTTTCCCTAAGGAAGAGATGTCCATCCATCCCCTTCTCAAGTACCTCAATGTTAACCTTATTAAGATCATTCTCTATTAGGGTTTTTTTGTCAAAGATGTTACCAAAATTGGTCCTATTCCACTCTAAGAGCTTCCTTTTTATAAGCTTTAACTTACTAGCAACAATAAACATCTTCGAGCCAGAGAAAATGGAGCTGCTCCACCACTTCTCAAGTAAGTTTAGAAAGTTGGTATCTCTAAACCACATGTTCTCAAATTTGAAGGGGCATTTTTTAGGTGCATGGTCAGATAATAAGTTTAATTGGAGTGGGAAATGGTCAGATCCTCATAAAGGGAGAGGCTTTTCCTTCAGGGAGTAATTTAGCTCCGAGAGCCCCTCGTAGATAAAGAACCTATCAAGTTTCTCTACAATGTTACAAAAACCAAATCTTCTATTGTTCTAGGTGAAGGCATTCATTTCCGTCTGGATTTCCAACAAGGAATTCCTATTGATCCAAAGATTGAAATCTTCAGCTGAAGGAGGGAGCTTGCTACTTCCTCCTCTCTTGTTTGATACCTTGGTGATGGCATTGAAATCTCCACCAATGATACTTAGGTCATTCAGGAAACTTATTAGGAAGGACTCAAGTTCCATCCATACCTTCACCTTATCCCTATTCTGGATAGGGCCATAAATGTTAATCAGTTTGAATCTAAGGTTATTTTTATAACTTACTACATCTCCTCCTATCCAATTTTGCTTAATCTCTAAAGGTGTAAACTAAAGGGTTCTAGAATCCCAAATGATAGCTAAACCCCCTGAGGCGTCTATGGCCAGGGAGTGTTTTAGTTGTCTAACCCCTAGTTTTTGCTCAAAAAGGGAAATCTCAGATGCGTTCATTTTTGTTTCTTGAATTAACATTAAGTTAGGTTTAGAATCAGAGATGCAACGCTTTAAGATGTGTTGTTTGTTAGGGGCATTCAGACCCCTAACATTCCATGTTATGATTTTCATGGCTCTGTGGGGAGGAACTTCCCCTCCCCTAAATTAAAAAGAGTAGATATTTTGGACTAACCTCTAGCTTCTCCATCCTTTAATCTTAGTTTAGCGAGGTATCTCCTGCCCCTTCTTTTACTGAATCTAGCACAGTCCGGAGAGTCTTTGCTTTTATCAGAGCAGAGAATGCCTAGGGTGTTAGGTTGCTAATTTTCCAAGTTCTTTGATGCTATAAAGAGTTCATCTGTTTCTAAGTCAACTCTGGTAATATTTACTAGATTATTAACAAGGAGATCCCTTTGTCTTTCCAATTCCTCATCATCATAGATTTCATCAACCAATTGATCCATAAGGTCATTTACTACTTCTTCCCCTATAAAATTGGCAATGATGTTAACTTCCTTAGACATGCGATCATTCTCGGATACTACAATTGTAATAGGGTCATCCCTTAGAGATGAAGGGTGAGCTTCTTCCTCTAGAGGGGCCTTCAAACATGAGACTGGAGAGAATGGTTGATCCTGCCGAGAAGCCCTTGTTGGGTCCTGGGGAGGATTATCTTTCTCTTTTGATTATGCTGGGTAGGTGAGATCTTGGAGAGGGGAGGGTCTTGAGGGACTCTCTCTCTCTAGTGGCATAAGAGAGAAAGATGGTAACATATTTTTCATACTAGGCTGTTCTTTCTAGGGGAGCAACTCACTAATTTCCCCCTCTTCCAAGTCTCGGTCCCTGAGAGAAGGGTTACCTATAGGGGGGTTGATAGAAGACAGTGGTTGGAGAGGAGAGCATAAGGTCTTAACAGGGGATCTCTGATGACACAAATCCGTGGTAGGGTGATTAGTGCTAATATTATTAAAACCCTCAATGGAGAAACCCCCTCCTTCCACAAATCTGATTGGAACAATTCTAGACTTGGGAAATGATTTAGGGAAAGAATTTTTAAAGGGGGTCTTCCTTGGCATATTAACTTCGAAAGGACCATTATAGAAGGGTAATTCAAGGGTTAGACATAGATTATCAAATTTTAGTGTTACGGGTTCTATAGTTTTAATGTTAATAGCCATGTTAACAATCAGAAGTTGGTTAAAGAAGCTTAGGGCTGATTTTTTAACTTCTACAAATTTACCTATTTTGTTCCCTAAAATTCTTAAAAAATCATTGTTTCATAATTCTATAGGAATTTTTTCAAGTGAAATAGCTCTATCGACCATGCATGAATTTAATTGAGAAGGATGAAAGAGGGTTTGCCATCCCCAGTAGTCAAACCCTAAGCCCATGAACTTTGATAGGCCCTCGTTTAGCAGGGAATTTTTTAAATTTTGATTACCGCATTCAATAGCTAAGAAATGATCAGGAAGGATGTCAATTTTTACCTGGTTATTGAGAGAAGACACCACCCAATTAGCGATTTGTTCAGTCAGGATCCTCCATCCTTTCCATTGTGCAAAAAACATTCTATTGTTGCAGTGCATTTGATACTTATCCAGTGTTTGGGTATCAATTTCAATGATCATCTCGCTAGGTCTAGCTTTTGGTGGTTTACCCAAGGGCTTTGGAGGAAAGAGAATGGAAGCCGGGGGCCTGTTTGACCGGTTAGGTTTTACAAAACCCTCCTTCTAGCCAGGTTTGGGATTTTGCATGAGGCAATTTGATTGCCCTACTGCCTTATTATTTCTGCACCTTACCGCTTACTAGTTTCGATCCCAGCCTTTGAGTAAAGGAAGGGGAGCCCTAGCTAAATCAACTAGAGAATACTTTGTTTTTGCAAAGAAGGCTTCTTGCTCGAAGGTTCGAGATTTTACCCTGCTAAGTTCATCTAACCCAGTGTGACTAGCCAGAACAGTGAACCGATTTTCATAACCTTTGTAAATACCATGCAGTGGATAAAGATGCTCGCAAAGAAATGGCGGTGTTGTATCTACTTTTTGCATGCAGAGACATGGCGAAAAAAAAGTGAAATGTTTCAAAAAAAAAAAAAAATGAAAAAAATATAAAATAAATATTAAACAACAATAAAGCTTATCAAATATTAAATAATCATAAAATCAATAAACGTTAATTATCAAATAAATATAAATACCAAATAATTAAATATTCAAAACTAATAAATTAAATACATTAAAATAAACATTACTAAATATAAAACCACACATCAAGAGCCACATAATTAATCTAACAAGATCAAGTAAATCAACCGACATAAATCGAACTCACAATACCAAAAGACCAAGCTTACTAACTGACATGGCGAATTATCCCAAGATGTTGACTACTCATGGTGAACAACTTAGAGCTAGAGTATGTGAGGGGAACTCATGCCATCTACGAACCACATAAGCCATTGGAACTAAAGACACGCTCATACCTGTGAAGCCAGGTGGAGTCGATGTTTGGTACCTACAAAATCCTCCAGCCACAAAGTGACAATACAACATATACATATACATATATAAAACAAGCAAGTGGTAGAGAATCCCGATGAGACATCTTGTTTGTAATGAGTGATATGGAACCGTGTCTATCATGAAGACAGTCAAACAATAGTCAAACACACCTCATAAAAATCTCATCAAATGTAATCATGAAGTAGGGTTAGTGTAATCATAATCATCATCAAAACCATGATAAACCTAATCTATCAATAATCCATCACATAGTGAGCATATAAAATGCATCGAGTATGTATATCATCAAATCACATGATCAATCATGATAGTACCAAAATCCATATAGATAATCAAAATAGCATATGTCCAATAGTGTCTAACATCAATAATAAGTAACTGAAGCACATGACTAATCATCATCCAAATCATCAAATATAGTCTAGATAAGTCTATCAAGCATAATATAAAAGTCAACCCTAATCAAAATAAGTCAAATCAAGGGTGGACACTACATGCCTTATCAACACAATGAAGAAAATTATCATTAGTAGCTCGCTTGTACAAACCGTTGTCCCAAAGAACACAGTTTGCATATTTGAGATTTCTATTCCTTTTCTCTTTTGTCTATAGTGAGGACAATATTCTATTGGAAATCAATAACACTGAGAGGGGGGTGAATCAGTGTTATAGCGGAATAGTAAATTCTAGCCTTATTAAAACATGCATACACCAATCAGTATACCGATATAAACAAAATTGAAAGAAGTAAAGCGACTAATAAGCCAATCACATAAATGAGAATCATAACACACATATTTATACATGGAAAACCTCAAAGAGGAAAAACCACAGTGGGATTTGTGACCCACAATATCAATCCACTAGCCATATGAAGAGATATTACAAAATATGAGGGGCCTGCACTTGCAGGGAGGCTTATAGCCTAGAGCACACTGATCAAACACAATAGGAGCCTCACTGACTACATAAATTCTAGACTACAATTCAGAGAAGTGTGAACTGCTTAAGATAGCATCTTCTATGCCAGAATCCAGTTCTGATTAAGCTCTGTCTGTTCCGGTCTAAATCCCTAAACCCTTTATTGGAATAACCCTTACAATAATTTCCTCACATACATGATCTCTCTGATATATTTCGCATCATATTACATTCACATATCCATCACCATGTCCATTGCAAAAATGATCTAATCTTAATTGACCTATATACCCTATACAAATTTTTCATGCCTTATGTCGGCTTACAAAGATATATACAATATCAAATTACATGTCGGCCAAATGACATAAATGCATAAATATTAAAATCAATTTGTCGATGCCGGATCCAAGATATGTCAGCCTCCAATATCGATAACCTTTACTAAAGCATGCCGGTCTGCCTTGCCAATGACCAAAGAAATCCTCTATCCTGTCGATGTCGGTGCCAGTGTCGGTGCCGGTGTAGAATCTGTGAAGTGTTTGTCGGTACACCATATAATCAAAACATGAAGCTAGAACACAAAATAATGTTGCCATCAATGATAACATAGTGAAACCAACCAATAGAGTGTTAATTGCCAACAATCTCCCCCTTTGGTATTCATAGCAACACTCATGTGAAAAATGGTCAAGGTTTCATCTATCGGTTTCATCCTACCCTACTCCCCCTGAGAAAAATACTCCATATCTCCAAAATTTCAAAACTTCAAAACTCCCCCTAATGTATACAACTCTTTTATTCTTTTTCACATCTATACTACTCCCCCTTTGACATCAATGCCATTAAAAATTCTAAAAAGAATGTCAAAGAATAAGAATTGTACAATGAATATCCCCAAAAAAAAATGTCTTACCGGTGCTTGACCAACTTTAAAATTTCCGGATAAGCCTTCTCTAGTAACTCCACATAAGTATCCTAGTCGGTTTTGAATGTGTCAGAAATAGATATAAGTCCACTCAATAAATGTGCATTATATCCATGCATTATTTCTTGTGTACACAGAGTGAATCCAATCGTGGACTCACCAAGCCTCTCAGACTTTTGGCTCTTCTAATTATTTTGTCTCTTTCTTTCTCAAGAGTAGAAATTTGGTTCTCCAAAATCAAAATTTGACCATCAATTGATGTAGTCAATGAAATCAATCCATCAAAAGAGTTAGCTATACTTGCAATTTTCTCTATAATCTCCTTTATATTTTTATCTACATTAGCTATAAGTATTTCAGTATTACAACATACCCTATATATATTTGTTCATTGTTTCAAAGAATTTTCTATTAGGATTAGCTTCTCCTGAATCTTTTTCTTCTCATTTTTGATTACCTGATCAAAAGCAGATCTATTAGCCCAAGTAAATCTTTCTAGTGCTTGTCGGTTTGATATTTGCTGTAAGGATTGAAAGTCCTTTGAGATATGCTCAGTGTTTACCTTAAGCTTTCCGGATGGGCTCGCTTCATTTTCAATCTTACACTCTAGGACTATTCTGTGTAAAACAGTGATTGATTGATCTATAATCCCTTTATCTGTGGATCCCTCCATTAGTTTTGAGCAGCCATCATCATCAGTTCAGTGGGACTCATCTATGTGATTTTTTTTTTTCTACCTGAGAAGTGTCAATTGATAATAATGATGGGCCAACAACTGGTACCCTGTTGGATTCTCCTATTTTCTCCTCTGAAGTTGTATACTCTATAACCTCCTCACTTGCACTGGTGGCTTCACCACTTGGTGCAGTCTATGTAACTATCAGTTCCTCTATAGGAGTAGTAACCTCAACCTAACATTTGTATCTGGAGGACAATTGTCCTCAATATTAGTATCATGTACAATGTTAGTTTGTTCACTCTCTGTATTAGTCAGTAGCTCAGTATTTGTGTGTACATCTATATTCACTGGGGGCTCAATTCCCACTATCTTAATATTTTCAAAACTAGGGGTGAAGTACCCATAATCCCCTTTCCATTTCCTTCAACCGGGGTATCTACAGTATCTATCTTGGTTTCCGGTGAAGTAAAGAATCCTCTGTTTTCTCCCAAAAAATTTAACCCATGCTATTTGAGTCTCCTTTATTATTTCATTTACTCTTCCTAGCATCAGACTAGTTATCCTATGTTTTCTATTGAAGGCTTTTATGTCTGCCATCTCAAGTGTCTTTTCCATTTCACTAGGAGCTATAGTAACACAAATAGATAATAGTTCTTGAATTTTAATGTGTTTATCCTCTTGCATAGCTGATAATCTTCTAGCATCTAACATGTTATATAACTCAGCCAGTATTTGATTTTCTATTTCTATTAAGGCTTTCTTATTAATGTCCAAATATAATAGGACTTCTTCCTCTACCTCTCTCTATTCATCATCCTCTAAGTTATCATAATAAAATTGAGCATTCTTCAACATGCCTTCTTTAGTGATTTCATCTACTATTTCTGCACAAGTTTTAGGTGAAAATTTACCAGAATTAGTGTCATTTTTCTTCTTCCTCTTGGCACTACCAGATGCAGTTGCAGGTGTAGCTTTAGGTGCTTTCTTTTGTGCTGGTAGTTTAATTGTGACCTTCCTAACCAGTTTCTTCTTAGCTTCTACCTTTGTTTCCTCTAGTTTCTTCCTAACAACCCTCTTCAATGCTAACGGTGTTTCATCCTCTGATTTTGATTCTATAGTGATAGGCTCAATATGAACTTCTGAATCCTTCCTCTTTCTGCCTTTCTCTAGGACAACACCAATGAGTGCTTTTATGTCCTTTGAGACCTTCTGTACAAATTTTCGTTCTTTTCCTTCATGTTTCTCTCTTTTCTTTGGGTTGAACTCTGTTTGAATCTCTTGAGTTTTCTGTTGTGCAGTACCATAGGGCTTCTGTACCTCATCTATTGGTGTATCAATTAGAATTTTTGCATAGGCATCAAGAATCTGTGCATCAACCTCATAGCCCATTTCTTCAATCCAAATCTTTCAGAGTTTAACTTCTTCCATGAGAGTCTTATCCTTCTTTACCATGAAGTTGTTGGACACAATGGATCACTGAGAGGGGGGTGAATCAGTGGTTTAAACTCTTTTTCTTTAACAGAGAGATATCGATAAAGTAGAGGACAAGATGAATGATAACGGGTAACTTAAACAATGCAATTAGAGTGTGTGAAAGGACTAGATAAAACATTAACATCACACATGAACAAGAATACATCACACAACACCAAATATATACAAGGAAAACCTAATGTGGGAAAAACCTCGGTGAGAATAGTTGTTGGAGATCATCTACTCCAATCCAACCTCATAATGAAACTTTGTTTACAATATTTAGGGCAGCAACCCAAGGAGCACCAACCCCTGATTTATGAGCACCAACTCAAAGGAGCATCAACCCCTACACAATTTATAGGCTACAACCCCTACACTAAGCTACAACTTAGTGAAAACAATATGAATCTCAGATATACAAATGAAATAACTATTGCAAATGAAGTTTGAAACCTTACAATATTCTCCTCTATCGGTTTGTATTCTCCCCACCTACTTTGCAACTTGACTTTGTTGATAACTTTTCTAAATCCCCTCTCAAAATGTCTTTTCACCTTCAACTCACACTTGATCACTCTTAATCAGGCACGACCTTTTCCAGTTTGTCACCTCTATGATAAATGCACACTCTAATGGTTGTTCCCTACACCAATTTATACTGCTTCTCCTTATCAGTCAGATCTTCACTCTGCAGTAACAACTACAACAGTCTCAAGTCATCATATTTAAACTTGAGCTTTCCTACCAAGGAAAAATTCAAACTCAAGGCGGTTAGGGTTTCCTTTACTTGACACAATTTGCATGAGATATGATCCAATCTATCTTGGATCGATCACCTATACTCCAGGAATGCATCTATACACATTTTCCATTGTCCAATGCATACTTGCTAAAGATAGCAATCTCGTACATGATTTTCTACCTTGAAATATGTCGGCTCTTCAAAAGCTCAGTTCTTTCCTTCTCAAGATCTTCTTGCAATCTGATTTATTTGCTTTGATCCAAGTGTCAACCACTCCCTGATCTTCCTCTGTTATTCATTCTTCCTCGAGCCACATCAGTCAGTTACAATCCTGCGATTTTTGGCTGTTTAATTAATGTCGACTAGTTGTTTCAACAACCATGTCGATGGTGGCTTCACCGACCTCTGCATGTTTTCCACCTCAGCTCCACATGGCATCACAAGGGTCAATCACTTAGCTCACTGACACATAGTCGGTGTTATCACTATTTTAAATATGTTGAAAATCTTTCCTTTTAGCTGTTGGGATCTGTCAAAGTTCAGAGAAAATCTAAGGGTTTAGGGTTTTTGGCATTTAAAAACCATTTGAAAAAAATAAACCTTTGTGTCACGTTATCTCCAAGTCACTTCTATTTGCCCATTACTTTTTCCACTTAAGTGGAAGGGTCACCGCATAAATGAAATGGGGCCCTTTTAAGTCTAGGCTTGGGCGGGTTTTGAATAATTTTGAAATATTTTGCGAAGTTTTCCTAAGTCCTATGTCTTTTCCTTTGTATCTATCGGGGTCCTTAAAAGTCAGGTGAGTCTCTTTTGATCTAGTGGTTGTCGCTATACCACAATTGAAAGTTGCAAGAACTTTATTCATTGCAACCCAGTGACAAACCACTAGCGGTGGGCTAGTCCAGGCAGTTCAAAAAGACAGTTAAGCCAGACGGTTAACTAAGGGTGGCTAAGTACTAAAGGAATTTAAAGATCGAACAGTTTTTAAATGATCTAATGGTTTTCGCTATACCACGATGGGAAAGTGTTCGAAGGTTAGTCCTTGCGAATCAGCGACAAGCTGATAGTAGTTCTAGCAGTTAACTTTAATATGTCATGTGTTGACGGTTAATGCAAGCGGTTAAGGCAGGTGGCGGCATTTTTAGAGCTTCCCTACAAATATCAATGTTATGGTTTCTAGGAGATATTTCTTGCGCCAAATTTGGAATTTGGAATTGATCCCAACGTATGATAGAGGGTTTTGTCAGATGCTATAGTTTCAAATGCCTGGTTGACATCCATGCAAAATGTAGAAAATGCAATAAGGGGATGCCCAAATGCATTATCCCACATTTGTTGCTGGGCAAAAAACTTTAATATTTATATACAATATCTTATGCATGTTATGTGTCCAAAAGACAAGTGCCTTTGGCAAGAGGCAGCTCATGGCCAAGGTGGACCCCACATGTGTACGCATCCCAAGGCATCCAAATTTTGTGACAGGCTGGCAAAGAAGAAGCTAAAGGTCAAACATGTTGGGCAGATTGGATGGTGGTCATTATACCGCAATGAGAAGATGCATGACCTAAACTCATCATGGATCAACGACAAAGCACGTGCAGAAAAAGGGTGATTAACGGGCAAGCAGATCCGAGGAAGATCAATGGTTGTTGCTATACCACGATGAGAAATAGCTTGATGAATATCCATCGCGACTTGGTGGCAAGGCGGACCTAGGTCCAGTAGAAGGTCCGGCCAAAGGTGACATGGTGATTAAGGTGGCATCCAGAAGGACTCAAAGTGAATCTGAGGCTGACACATGGTGGGCTTGACAGAAGGGGTGAGTGGCAAAAACCAACTCAAGACCTCACGACCAAAGCAATTTCATTAATAGTCTCTAGCTCACTAGCATAAAATGATAACACTCAAAAATCTAGAGACCTCGTGAGCGAGCAGATCCAAAGAAGATCCAACGGTGATCACTAGGTCGCGATGGGAAATTGCTTGTTAGACTTTCCATCATGGCTAGGCGACAATGGAGATCTTCATTCTGGCAGTGAGTCTGGTTATGCTAAGGTGGTAGGATAGGGACTCCGGAGCCAATCTAGAGGTGACACATGTTGGGGCGCAAAAAGGGAATAAATCAAGGTTAAATATATAGTTCCAACCATGCAAAAATTCAAAAAATTCAAATGACTGGTTGTGTAGAAATGCATCCAAGATTAATTCACTAGATGGGTTATTTTTACCTGAATATACAAGTGTGATATATCGTTAGAAAGCTCGCAAAACGAGAAGTTCATTCTTGCTATCTATTTTAAAACTTGTCAAATTTTTTGAGAACAGTTTCCACGAGAGTGATGGAAAGAATATTTTCAAAAGGAGTGGGAGACTTGTCACTGATAGATGGAATCTAGAATTCTTCTCTTCCTTCTTATTCTGAATTCTTCTCATTTGTAAGGGTTCTAATTTTTGAGAAATTCTCGAAGCGAGATTTCCAAGAGGGGTTCCAGTCCTATGCATTTAATTTTCTGGGTTGTAATTGTTGAATGTCCTCATTCTTCTATCATTGAATAGATGCATTTAGCTGTAAATTCTTAGTTGCAGGTTGCATATATGATGTAGTTCCATTGCATTGTCTTTAGGCATTTTGTCAAATTTAATAAATCCAGTCTTCAAGGGAGTTTGGGTTTATCCTCCCACAAGAGAGTGTAATTCCTATTCTTAGGTATCCTTTACAGAAAGGATTTAAATTTGATGAGGAATGTGAATTATAAATTAATATTTGATATGTATGATTCTCTGTTTGAGTTTAGAATGTATTAATGTCAGGCATTAATACAGGGATATTTTTTCAGTAGATCTGATTTGCAACTTGGATTTCATTTGTAGCTATTTGTATTGACTCTATGCCCAGATTGAGGCACTGATCTATTACAGTAGAGGTTACTTGCAACATTTTAAAAGAATCAAATCATAATATCTTTGTTTGTTGTTTTGTGGAATTGGTTCCACTTATCTCATGTTCAAACCTGTCGAGTTGTCAATGTAGATTTAGCCTATCTACAGTACCCTCCTTGTCTTTGAACCTTTAATGAGATCTATCTGCTTCTGTTGATGTTGTCTTGTGTGTCATTGGTCTAATTTTATGCATCAAAGGTACACCCACCTAGGTTTTGCAGAGCCTAAAGAGTAGAAAGATTTTTATCCTTGTTATGTTGTCCCAAGCCCTGAAGTATTTCATTGATTGAAATTGGCTACTTCATAGGTAAATTGCAGGTGAACTTGTGTTTTCTCTTTTTTGAGAACAACAAAAATGACGACTCTGCTGGGGAATATGCTACAACTTGTGTTGATTGGAATCAAATTGAGACACTCTTTGTCTATCAACAATTAAAGCCGGTTAGTCCAACGATGTCCATTTGAGGAAAGAGTCAGTAAAGTGTTGAAAATTTGTTATCCTCTTATCTTTGTGTAAGTCTAGATCTATTCATGTTCTATAAATGATTTTATGAATTCTCACAGCAATGAGTGGCGACTCTGAAAGATCTCTACACCAGTGTGCATTATTGTGAAATCTTTAAGAGATTTGGTGAACTTGCAACAAAGATTTAGCATATGCTTGGGGTTTTAAGATTGCAGATCCCTGAAATTTATTGAAGATATTTTCCTCCATGAAGGAGGTGGTGACTTTGTATGAATATTAGTGTACGATGTTAGAAGATCTGAGAAAGATCTCACCAAATATGAAAGCAACAGCTGCAATATCCTGGTATTTGCCAAAATTGGTGTTAAAGATTGTAAGAAATTTTGTTCCTTACCAAGTGAGTTTCAGCACTAAGAAAGAAAAGGAATAAGTTAGGTTGCATTCTCCTGTCTTCTTAAAATCATGGGTGAAGTATTCTAAATAATAGGGAAGGTACACTCTAGCTGCAATAATTCTTATTGATTGAAAATAGTCAATGTATTGAATCAAGGTTGCAACTAGTAATGGATTACTGTAGAAATTTCTCTATTAAAGGTTATGTGCCATTTTATTTTGATGGCATACCTGGTTACCCAAATCATATTCCAAGTGACATTAGGAAGAACTTACTATTGTTTAATGGGGACCAGAAACAATCAACAACAATGCATGTGCAAAACTTTGTTGATTTAATGAATGATTATGATATCTATCATGAGGTTATTTGCATGAAGTTGTTTGTGCAGAGCTTGAAAGGGGATGTTAGATTTGGATCTTGTTTTTGCAAGAAGCTTCTATTCCCTCATGGGAAGAATTAGTTACATCTTTTCTCGAGCAATTTGCTGAGAGAACAAACTTTAATGATATGCTGAGGAAGTTGATGGAGATTAGAGTTGAGGAAGGTGAATTAGTGCCAGCCTTCAATATTAGATTTTCCATAGCACTGGCTAAGATCCCACAAGGGTAAAGACTAAATGATGAAGTGTCTTTAGTGATTTTTTTGGATGCCTTTAAAAGTAAGATGAGTTACAGGTTGAGGGATAAAGAGCCAAAGACATTACATCAAGATTTTTTGACAACCATGGACATAGAGAAAAAACTTAAAATATGGTATTCCTAAAGGATTTTTATCTGTCGGTGTCCATTGTCATAGTGCTTGTAATGCTGCAATTAAGTGTAAAGTGAGAAGTAATGTTTAAACATTTGGTGTTCATACTTATGTTGGAAACACTGATAATTTAATTCCAAATGAAAATCAAAGTTGTTTGGTGCAAACAATGGTTGATCCTCATATAGATATTGATAATGCCAATTATGCTAAAGATGAAATGAGAGTATTTTCAGATTTGACTTCTTGTAATCATGTTGATGATCTTTCTAATATGAAAGTTGTGCATAAAATTAATTAAGAAAATTTTAATAGTACACATGATTGCAATGAAAATACAGCCTGATAGTTCTGATACTTAATATAAGTATAGATCCAATAGCCAACAAGATGAGAGGAGGGGGGGGGGGTGAATCATACAAACTTAATCTTCCATAAAAACATCAGATTCAACCTCGGTAACATATATTTCAATAATATAACCAAAACTGTTAAACATGCAAACTCAAAATAATATAAACATCATAAACCTCATAGCACTAGATTTAACGTGGAAACCCAACTAGGGAAAAACCACTGTGGGATTTCAAACCCACTAAGAAATATACTCTTCTAGAGTATGCTTGGTTAAAAGCAAATCCTGTTAAAGATTACAAACACATTGCTAGATGTGACCCGGTTAAGGGATTTCCCTTAGATCTATTAGGATCTTCACCTTGTTAGAAGTGACCTTGCTAAAGGATTTCAAACACTCAATTAGAATGTCACCTTGCTAGAGGGTTTTACAAATAAGACTATTAAGTCCACTCGGTTAAGAGATTTTCTGTCACTTTCATAAAATAACAGTAATAAAATCTATCTGTAATTTCACATCTAAAATGCTAAAGCAGATTCTTATTTGTTCAATATAATCTAGACATAGAACTAATCTTGTCCATCTGCTAGGCTTTTATACTCTGTTATTCAAACAGGTCTTCAAGATTTTGTGCTTGGTAATCACTATGTAGCATCCATGTGCATACACTTGCCCGCATAAATTGTTTATCAACAGTTTCCTATTTATAAACAATTAGGTAACCGCTTAATCTCCTTGATCACATTTCCCTTGATCAATCATAGCCATCAGGTCTTTGATCTTGTCCAGGTTCAATGCATCTTTTGATCTGAAAATGTTTTACCCCACCTAGGAACTTGCATATATTTCTTGGAACTTGTGCCAGGGTATTGTGGTTCAAATTGCATTGTAGATCTTCATGCCAACTTTCTATTGCCTTAGATTCATTAACAAACTATATTAACGACATACCAATCATTCAATCAATTCCAACTCATCAGCTTCCTTCATTAAATAATGCATGCAAACATTTAATGCATTCTGTTATAACTCGGTTACAACTTGGTAAATACTAAACTTCACTCGGTAGACATTTTGCCTTCATTAACCGATAGCGATAACCTCAGGGTTTATCGACTAGGTTCTTTGCTTGATAACATAGTATAGTATTAACCTTTACAATTTACAACATATGTATGATGTTAAACCAATCTAAAACATCATGATCTCATCATTGTCTGACTTAGTACTAGTTTCCCATTGAATACCTTATTCATCCCCTTATTCATCATAATCTTTCTGTGTCTTTTACCGACATCTTTATAATCTTCAAATCATACTTCTCAAGATATGGCAACATCATACTGAATTAGAAAATCAATTTCTTGACATCAATGACAAAATAATAATATCAAGACAGTAAACATCCTTAATCAGTTATATCCATAATCATCAACATCCTTCTCAATATCCTTATTGAAATGCCAACAATCTTTCATTGTCTGTTATAATGCTATATTGCCAACAATCTCCCCCTTTGGCATTGATGGCAAAACCAATTGATTTGACCTTAAAAGATTCGGATTGCTGTGATTCTGAAATGCTGAAATGCTCTCCCCCATACATTAGACTTCTCTTGTTTTCTTCAGTCTTCTTTCCAATCTGTAGTCTTCTCATTTTTCTTTTAGTCTTCTCCCTCGAAATTAGTCTTCTCCCCCTTTGACAACAATGCCAAAAAGTAAAGAACTAAAACATAATTTCTATCTGTATGAAGTGATTTCCTGCTATTGTGTATCAATTCAGTCTCGGTCAGAGCATTTTGTCTTCAATTCCTGTTCCCTGTATTATTTCCTGTAATAATTCCTTTACACCTTTAGAAAACATCCTAAAGTGTATAAATCAGCATCAACTCCCAAAAGATATTCAATAGAGTCATTGGATTGATGCTTTCACCAAACTCGGTCAGTGAGTAGAAGATAGGGGTAGGACCCCTAACTTACTTCTGAGATATTCAAAAGTGTCCCTTGGTAGTGGCTTGGTGAAGATATCTGCTATTTGTTCCTTTGTGCTAACATACTCCAACACCACTTTCTTCTCTTGAGCTTCTTCTCTAAGATAATGATATTTGATAGAGATGTGCTTTGTCTTAGAGTGCATAACAAGATTCTTTGAAATATTAATGGCACTAGTATTGTCACAGAATATAGTTACTGACTCGGTAACTTTCTCATTTATACCTTCCAACAATTGTTTGATCCATGCAATGTTGGTACAATTCAATGCTGCAGCAACGTATTCAGCTTCTGCTGTTGACTGTGAAACACATCCTTGTTTCTTGCTAAGCCAACTCACTAGTCTTTCTCCTAGAAAGAAAGTTCCTCCACTTGTGCTTTTTCTGTCATCAATGTTGCCTGCCTAATCAACATCAGTATAAACTTTTAAATCAAAACCATTTCCTTTCTGATATACTAAGCCATAATCCTCAGTGCCTTTCAAGTATCTAAAGATTCTTTTGATTGTTGTCATGTGTGTTTCTTTAGGATCTGCAGAGAATCTTGCAACTATACCTATTGCATGTGCTATGTCTGGTCTATTGTGAACAACATATTGAAGTTTTCCAATCATGGATCGGTAAAGTGTCTCATCAATAGATGCAGATTCATCATTCTTTGATAATTCAGAGTTGGTAGTCATAGGAGTACTTACTGGTTTTGAATCCTCCATTCCAAATTTCTTCAAATTTTCCTTTATGTACTTGGATTGAGTAATGAAAATCTCATTTTTCATTTGCAGTATTTGTAAACCTATTAAATACTTTATCTCACCGATTAATGAAATCTCAAATTCTTTACTCATTTTATTTCCAAAGTTCTTGCTTAAAGAGTCATTTCCACAAAATATAATATCATCAACAAATATGGTTGAGATCAGTATTCCATTTTCATCATTCTTCATGTACATATTGATGTTCTCACTTGTCCTTATAAAATCAATTTTAATCAAATAAGAGTGTAATCTTTCATACCATGCTCTAGGTGCTTGTTTCAAACCATATAAAGCTTTGTTCAATTTACATACCTGATCTTTATTCTTGTCTTCAATAAATCCTTCAAGTTGTTCAATAAAAACTTCTTCTTCTAATATTCCATTCAGAAATGCAGATTTGACATCCATTTGATATACCTTGGAGTTTTTGAAAGCAGCATATGCCAACAATGTTCTTACTCCTTCAAGTCTAGCAATAGGTGCAAAAGTTTCACCATAATCAATTCCTTCTTCTTGAGCATAACCTTTGCCAACTAGTCTTGCTTTGTTTCGAATGACCTCTCCTTTTTCATTTAGCTTGTTTCAAAAAATCCACTTTGTACCGATTACACTTTTGTCCTTTGGTCTTGGGATTAGTGTCCATGTGTCATTCTTCTTGATTTGATCAATCTCTTCTATCATAGCATTTATCCAATCTTCACTGTTAAATGCCTCTTTCACTATTCTTGGTTCAAATTCAGATGTCAAACATGTGTTATGTCTTAGTTTGTTCCTTGTCATCACTAGATCATCCTTATCTCCTATAATCTGACTTGGTGCATGATGTCTTCTGACATACTTGGCTAATACAGGCTCGTTAGGCTTTGTATGATCTTCTTCATCACTCGGTAACTGGATATTCTCTTCATTTTCTTCAACAGTCTTCTTGGTAAGACTTCTGGGTTGAACATAGACAAATTCATCATAGTCTTCGGGTTCCTTGGAATTTCCTTCATCATTTCTTTCTTCAAATTCATCAATTTTCACATTTGCACTTTCTACTATTTTGTTAGATGATTTGATCAGACATTTAAATGCTTTGCTTCTAGAAGAATAACCTAGAAATGTTCCTTCTTTACTCTTCTGATCAAACTTGCCATTTCTATCATCTTTGTGAACATAGCATCTACTTCCAAAGATTTTAAAATAACTTACATTAGGTTTCTTATCATACCAGATTTCATATGGTGTCTTCAAAGTACCTTTCTTCAATTGTACTCAGTTCAAGGTGTAAACTATTGTGCTTATTGCTTCTCTCCAAAATGTTTGTGGTACCTTATTTTCAATCATCAGTGTTCTAGCACAATCCACAATAGATCTGTTTCTTCTCTCAGCTATTCCATTCTGTTGTGGAGTTCTCGATGTAGAGACTTGTCTTTTAATACCATGATCATTGCAAAATAAGTTGAACTCATCAGATGTGAACTCTCCTCCTCTATCTGATCTAAGACATTTTAGTTGTCTTCCTGTTTCATTTTCAACTCTTTCCTTGTACCATTTAAACATTTGAAAAGCTTCTAATTTTTCTTTTAAAAACATTACTGACATCATCCTTGAATAGTCATCCACAAATAATATGAAATATTTATCACCATAATAACTTTGAACTTTCATAGGACCACAAAGATCAGTGTGCACTAGATCTAAAATTCCCTTAGAAGTGTAGGACTTACTTGTAAAGCTTGATCTTGTCATCTTACCCATCTGGCATCCTCGGCACATAGCATTCTCAGGTTTTTTAAGACTCGGTAGACCTCTTACTCGGTGCTTCTTACTTATTTTGATCAGATTATCAAAATTTACATGACAAAACCTTTTATGTCATAACTAGGTATTATCTATCTTTGAATGCAAACACTTGTTACGAGTTGAGTCAAGGTGAAATGTGTTACCTTTTTCTTGTGTCCCGGTAGCAGCTAACTTTCCATTCTTGTCATGAACTTTGACAATTCCTTTCTGAAATTCTATTCGATAACCTATGTTGTTTAGCTGTGCTACACTTAACAAATTGTATTTCAAACCTTCAACCCAATAAACATCATTGCATCTTGCATTGTCAAGAAGTGTTATAGATCCTTTACCTTTCACTGGACATGGGGCATCATTACCAAATCTGACATAGCCTCCATCATAATCTTCTAATATAACAAACTTGTGTTTATCTCCTGTCATATGATGTGAGCATCCACTATCTATGATCAAGGAATCATTAGTGTTTATGTGAGATATTAGGGCTTTTTCTTCATACCTTTCTTCATCTAATCCATCTTTGATAGCCACATAAACTACTTCCTCTATATCAGTCTCATCTGATTTATCATCATTAGATTCCTCATCAGCTATTAAACATGTCTTTCTATCTCTTCTTTTGAAGTCTCGATGTCCTTTGTAATGATTGTCTTTCTGTCTGTCATCTCAGTAATCTCTCTTTTCAGTAGAATCTTTGTCAGGACAGTTAGAAGCCATATGTCCTATCTTATCACAATTGAAACATTTCAAAGTTAGCTTTCCTTTATACTTACCTTTGCCTCTCGATAACCTTTTGGCTAAAAGTTCTTCAAACTCTTCCTGCTTTCTGATTTCCTCATACAGTTTGTGTACTGCCTCCATGTTCTTATGAAATCTTTCACTTGCTCCACTATGATCTCCTTCAAAGTACTTATACTTTCTTTCATTGAAATCATGAGATTCATCAAGATGAAAAGAACTAAATGCATATTCAACTTTATTTACCGAAGATCCACTGTTATCAAAGTTACTTAATTCAAATGCATGTAGCTTACCAATAGTAGCATCCAAAGAAACTGACATATTAGGTATAGACATCAATTCATTGATTGCAGAGACTTGGATTGCATAAGCTGGTAGAAGGGTTCTCAACAACTTACTTGTTATATCCTTTTCTTCAATAGTTCCACCTGCTCCTTTTATTTGATTGACAATCTCCTTTAGTCTTGTACTATACTGAGTTATGTTCTCACCTTCATTCATCCTCATAGATTCAAGTTGTCCTCTTAGACTATCTACTTTTTCTCTTTGAACATGTTCATCTCCTCCATATACTAATATGAGCCTATCCCACATTGCCTTTGCATCATTGCAGCCTTCTAGATCATTAAACTCTGAGTCAGTCAATGCAGATGTTATTTCAATCATTGCTTGAATATGTTCTTGCTTTGCCTTTATCTCTTCCACAGTCTATGGATAGGTACTCGGTGTAACAAAATCATTCTCCAGATAGTATACAACATATTCTCCAACTCCTGATAGATGTAGCTTCATCCTTTTCTGCCATGTAGAGAAACTTGACTTGTTCAGCTTCGGTGCATCCCTCTTATACATCTTTTGATCTTTAACTCAAGTGCCTTTAAAATTTTCTTCTGGAGTCCAAAGCTTTGATACCAATTGATAGTTCTAATACTTAATATAAGTACAGATCCAATAGCCAACAAGATGAGAGGGGGGGGTGTGAATCATACAAACTTAATCTTCCATAAAAACATTAGATTCAACCTTGGTAACATATATTTCAGTAATATAACCAAAACTGTTAAACATGCAAACTCAAAAGAATATAAACATCATAAACCTCATAACACTAGATTTAATGTGGAAACCCAAATAGGGAAAAACCACTATGAGATTTCGGACCCACTAAGAAATATACTCTTCTAGAGTATGCTCGATTAAAAGCAAATCCTATTAAAGATTACAAACACATTGCTAGATGTGACCCAGTTAAGGGATTTCCCTCAGATCTGTTAGGATCTTCACCTTGTTAGAAGTGACCTTGTTAAAGGATCTCAAACACTCAATCAGAATGTCACCTTGCTAGAGGGTTTTACAAATAAGACTGTTAAGTCCACTCGGTTAAGAGATTTTCTGTCACTTTCACAAAATAACAATAGTAAAATCTATCTGAAACTTCACATCTAAAATGCTAAAGAAGATTCTTATTTGTTCAATACAATCTAGACATAGAGCTAATCTTGTCCATTTGCTGGGCTCCTATACTCTGTTATTCAAACAGGTCTTCAAGCTTCTGTGCTCGGTAATCACTATGTAGTATCCCTGTGCATACACTTGCCCACATAAATTGTTTATCAATAGTTTCCTATTTATAAACAATTAGGTAACCGCTTAATCTCCTTGATCACATTTCCCATGATCATTCATAGCCATCAGGTCTTTGATCTTGTCCAGGTTCAATGCATCTTTCGATCTGAAAACATTTTACCCCGCCTAGGAACTTGCATATATTTATTGGAACTTGTGCCAGAGTATTGCAGTTCAATCTACGCTATAGATCTTCATGCCAACTTTCTATTGCCTTAGATTCATTAACAAACTATATTAACGACATACCAATCATTCAATCAGTTCCAGCTCATCAACTTCCTTCATTAAATAATGCATGCAAACATTTAATGCATTCTATTATAGCTCGGTTACAACTCGGTAACAACTCGATAAATACTAAACTTCACTCGATAGACATTCCACCTTCATTAACCAATAGCGATAACCTTAGGGTTTACCAACTAGGTTCCTTAGGGTTTACTGACTAGGTTCTTTGCTTGATAACATAGTATAGTATTAACCTTTACAATTTACAACATATGTATGATGTTAAAACAATCTAAAATATCATGATCTCATCATTGTCTGACTCAGTACTAGTTGCCCATTGAATACCTTATTCATCCCCTTATTCATCATAATCTTTCTGTGTCTTTTACCGACATCTTTATAATCTTCAAATCTTACTTCTCAAGATATGGCAACATCATACTGAATTAGAAAATCAATTTCTTGACATCAATGACAAAATAATAATATCAAGATAGTAAACATCCTTAATCAGTTATATCCATAATCATCAACATCCTTCTCAATATCCTTATTGAAATCCCAACAATCTTTCATTGTCTATTATAATGCTATATTGCCAATATAGCCCACATTGATGAACAAATTAATGAAGAATGCCACCTTGAACAACAAAGTGTAGGGCAGTTGCAGATGATTGTAGAACTTAGAGAAGCTCTTGAAGTTGTGGACAAGAAAGTTCAAATGTTGGAGAGCCTTAGAGTTATGAATGAAGACCTTCTGCAATGTGAAAATTTAAGTGAACATGTTGGGAATTCATCTGATAAAGTTAATCATGCATCTCATAAGGATGATGATGATGAAAATAATGATGGTGAGGAGGATTGATCTTTACATGTTACTAATGTATATCATGGTAAAAATGAAAGTGTTGAATGGCAGCGTGCATCTCTTCTTGAAAGGATTGAGCAACTGAATGCATCAATTAATAATAACATGAAGGAAATTGCAAATACTCGCCATGTTTCAGCAAAGGCTGAAGAGAAGTCTTATGAAACGGAATTATCAACAAAAGAATGTGAGAACTACAGTCATGAAGATACATCTGAAGACAACAGTAATTTTTTTGTTGACATAAATATTGATGTGCATAATCCTAAAAAATATTTCTACATATGTTGATGAAGAGCTTATTGCTTGTGAAGATGTGGATAATTACTTATATGCCAGCAACAATGATGAAACTATTGAAGTTCATTGTTACCCTGATATTCAGGTTGATATTCCTCGCCAAGATAATTCCAATGAAAATGAGAATAATGATTATAATTCATTTTTCAGATTTGGATGAACCTACATTTGAAAGTTTTCAAAGTGGGACATACTATGAAGAGGATGTGAATGTTGATGGCATGTTTGAACAAGATATAGAGTTCTTTGCCTTTGATATAAATGTTCATAGTGCTGATGTCATTGATGAAAATGCTGAAGTTTCCCCTTGTGCTGAAATTTTTTTTGATGCTGATAAAGTTGCCAAAAAGAATAGCATGTGTTGTGAAAAGTTATTTCATGATGAAGATAAGAGGCATGGGTTGTGTGATGATTATTTTAGACCACAAATGTAAGTTTTTCAAGTGGATGTAAGTCTGAATGGGAAAGAGTTAGCTGAGGAGTTGCTTTAGCCAGAAGTATGCATTCTTTTCCGTGATTGGGATATTGAGAATGCTATTGTATTGAGTTTGATGAACAAGGATGATATAAAGTGTGGTCAGCATAGTGAAGTACCATACCTAGACCAAAATGTTTATGTTCCTTGTTTATATCAATCGGTTATTAATGTCCCTAATTCTATGAATCTAAATGATAATAAGGCATGTGCTGATGAAGACTACAATGTTGAAAATGAATATTTTATTTTTGAAATTCAGCATGATGATACCCTTGCAAAGGATAGAGTTGATTGGGATAGTGAAATGTATGGCAGCTTGTGGGAAGACCTCTATAGTGATTGGTCTCATGGTTTTACCTTTGTTGAAATATTGTGTGGCTATAAACTTCCAAATCAGGCAAAAGGAATGCACACCAATTATTACAGTAATATGATGGAAGGGGTTAATCATAAGGACTATGCTCAATTGTTATTGAAAAGTGCCTTCGTTTGGATCATGACATCAGGTGATGAGAATCAGATTTTTGACAGAGGTAAATGCTGAGATTGTTTGGGGCAAGTTATAATTAGTTGTAGGTCTATTTTCAATAAAATACCTTGTTGTTCGGGTAGAATAAGGAACCCCTATTTTGGAGAGTGAAGCTCATTGAAGAATTTAAGAATCCAAATGATCTCTTTTTGCATGGTCTTCTTAACCAAATATTCTAAGTTCTTGTGTTGGTCTTGAATCCAACCATCCCCAGTCAAAGCCATTTTTATCACTGTTTTAAATATGTTGAAAATATTGCCTTTTAGCTGTTGGGGTCTGTCAAAGTTCAAAGAAAATCTAAGGGTTTAGGGTTTTTGGCATTTCAAAACCATTTGAAAAAAATAAACCTTTGTGTTGTATTATCTCCATGTCACTTCTATTTGCCCATTACTTTTTCCACTTAAGTGGAAGGGTCACCGCATCAATGAAATGGGGCCCTTTTAAGTCTAGGCTTGGGCGGGTTTTGAATAATTTTGAAATATTTTGCAAAGTTTTCCTAAGTCCTTTGTCTTTTCCTTTGTATCTGTCAGGGTCCTTAAAATTTAGGTGAGTCTCTTTTGATCTAGCAGTTGTCGCTATACCACAATTGAAAGTTGCAAGAACTTTATTCATCACAACCCAGTGACAAACCACTAGCGGCAGGCTAGTCCAGGTGGTTCAGGTAGACAGTTAAGCCAGACGGTTAAGTAAGGGCAGCTAAGTACTGAAGGAATTTAAAGATTGAACAGTGTCTAAATGATCTGATGGTTTTCGCTATACCGTAATGGGAAAGTTCTTGAAGGTTAGTCCTTGCGAATCAGCGACAAACTGACAGTAGTTCTGGCGGTTAAGTTTAATTTGTCATGTGTTGACGATTAATGCAAGCGGTTAATGCAAGTGGCGATATTTTTAGAGCTTCCCTGCAAATATCAATGCTATGGTTGTCGGGAGATATTTCTTGTGCCAAATTTGGAATTTATCCCAACGTATGATAGAGGGTTTTGTCAGATGTTGTAGTTTCAAATGTCTGGTTGACATCATGCAAAATATAGAAACTGTGATAAGGGAATGCCCAAATGCATTATCCCACATTTGTTGTTGGGTGGAAAACTTTAATATTTATATACAATATCTTATGCATGTTATGTGTCCAAAAGACAAGTTCTTTTGGCAAGAGGCAGCTCGTAGCCCAGGTGGACCCCATGTGCACGTGCATCTCAAGGCATCCAAATTTTTTTACAGGCTGGCAAAGAAGAAGCTAAAGGTCAAGCAGGTTGGGCAGATCAAATGATGATCACAGATGATCCAATAGTGGTCGATGTACTGCAATGAGAAGATGCACGACCTAAACTCATCGCAGATCAACAACAAAGCACGTGAAGAAAAAGGGTGATTAACGGGCGAGTAGATCTGAGGAAGATCAATGACTATCGCTATACCACAATGAGAAATAGCTCAATGAATACCCATCGCGACTTGGCGACAAGGCAGGCCCAGGTCTAGTAGAAGGTCTGACCTACGGTGACATGGTGGTTAAGGTGGCACCCAGAAGGACTCAGAGTGAATCAAAGGCTGACACGTGGCAGGCCTGGCAGAAGGGATGAGTAGAAAAAACCAACTCGAGACCTTGTGACTAAAGCAATTTCATTAACAGTCTCCAGCTCGCTAGCATAAAATTCTAACACCCAAAAAACTAGAGACCTTGTGAGCAAGCAGATCTGAAGAAGATCCAATGGTGGTCACTAGGTCGTGATGGGAAATTTCTCATTAGACTTTCCATTGCGGCTAGGTGACAAGGGAGAGCTTCATTTTGGTGGTGAGTCCAATCATGCTAAGGTGGTAGGATAGGGACTCCAGAGCTAATCCAGAGGTGACATTGGTGGGGCACAGAAAGGGAATAAATCAAGGTTAAATATATAGTTCCAACCATGCGAAAATTCAAAAAATTTAAATGATTGGTTGTGTAGAAAGGCATCCGAGATTAATTCACTGGACGGGTTATTTTTACCCAAATATACAAGTGTGATATACCGTTAGAAAGCTCGCAAAATGAGAAGTTCATTTTTTCTATCAGTTTTAAAACTTGTCAAATTTTTGGAGAATGGTTTCCATGGGAGTGATGGAAAGAATATTTTTAGAAGGAGTGGGACACTTGTCACTGATAGATGGAATCTAGAATTCTTCTCATTTGTAATATTTCCAATTTTTGATAAATTCTTGAAGCGAGATTTCCAAGAGGGGTTCTAGTCCTATGCATTTAATTTTCTGAGTTGTAACTGTTGAATGTCCTCATTCTTTTGTCATTGAATAGAAGCATTTAGCTGTAAATTCTTAGTTACAAGTTGCATATATGTAAGGCATATATGCAGTTCCATTGGATTGTCTTCAGGCATTTTTTAAAATTCAATAAATCCAGTCTTCAAGGGAGTTTGGGTTTATCCTCCCATGAGAGAGTGTAATTCCTATTCTCAGGTATCCTTTACAAAAAGGATTTAAATTCGATGAGAAAAAAATGTGAATTCTAAATTAGTATTTGGATATGTATGATCCTCTATTTGTGTTTAGAATGTATTAATGTTAGGCATTAATATAGGGATATTTTTCAATAGATCTTATTTGCATCTTGGATTTCATTTGTAGCTATTTGTATTGACTCTATGCCCAGATTGAGGCACTGATCTGTTACAGTTAGAGGTTACTTGCAATATTTTAAAAGAATCAAATCATAATATCTTTGTTTGTTGTTTTGTGGAATTGGTTCCACTTATCTCATGTTCAAACTTGTTGAATTGTCAATGTAGATTTAGCCTATCTACAGTACCCTCCTTGTCTTTGAACCTTTAATGAGATCTATTTGCTTCTATTGATGTTGTCTTGTGTGTCATTGGTCTTACTTTATGCATCAAAGGTACACCCACCTAGGTTTCGCAGAGCCTAAAGAGTAGAAGGATTTTTATCCTTGTTATGTTGTCCCAAGCCTTAAAGTATTTCATTGATTGAAATTGGCCAATTCATAGGTAAATTGCAGGTGAACTTGGGTTTTCTCTTTTTTGAGAACAACAGTTGGTTCATACTTGAACATTTAGCAAACTCATACCAGTGCATGCCTTACCGGTGAGACCTTCTCCTCCTGCTAACCAGTAGTTCACACTTCACCTGTAGCACATCTTCACCTCCGGTGATTTGTGATTACTTTAACATTCTACCTCTTCATCATAAACAAGTAGCCAAACTCCAGACCAGTTTAAACTCTACCGGTTATCACTCAACATGCCAACATACACATGCATCTCACCTCATACTTGTGATGTCACTGATAGTCTCAATAACTACTTGTCTTACACCATGCCAGTTTGACAAGTCTTCATGTTAATCTTCTCAATACCTTAATTGTCTTTCACCATATTGGTACACTCTCCTTCATACCAGATAACAAACCTCTACCGGTAGCCTGCTTGCAATACTGATTGACATCAATGACAACTCAATGCCAATAATATCCCCCTTTGGCATTGATGTCAACATCTTCTTTTTTGGCTTCCTGCTTGGACAACAATGGAGAAGGGAACCTTACTCTGACACCAATAATTTCTCCCTAGACAACATCCAGTTAAGACACACTCTCCCTGTGTGTCCATGCTTCATGATTCAAGAGTCATAAATTAGTGGCAAACGTTGACTCCCCCTGAATCACACATCCTCTTATGCATTTAAGTGCTACCAGATGGTGAGAAAACTCCCATTTTTTGTCTCAAATACTCAAATGGGCCCAAAGGAAGTGGCTTGGTAAATATGTCAACAATCTGCTCATCAGTTGGAACATATTCTACTATGACCTCTTTGTCTGCTACCTTCCCCCTCAAGAAAGTGATACTTGATTGCAATTTGTTTTGTTCTTGAGTACATGACTAGATTCTTGGAGATGTTGATTGCACTTGATTTATCACACCAGATTGGAATAGGTTCCAATATCTCCACTTGTATGTCTTTCAGTGTCTACTTCATCCATAAAACCTATGAACAACATGTAGCATCTGCTATATACTCTACCTCAGCAATAGATAATGACACCGAATCTTGCTTTTTGTTGTGCCATGATACTAACTGGTCTCCTAGGTAGAAAGTACCTCCACTTGTACATTTCTGGTCATCAATATTTCCTGCCCAATCTGCATCAGTATAAGCTTGCAAAGAGAAATATCCTCTCTTTGAATACCATAGACCATAGCTGATAGTTCCTTGCAGATACCTGAAGATTCTTCTAACTGCATTTAAGTTAGACTGTTTAGGAGCAGCTTGGAATCTTGCTACCATGCAAACAACTTGTACTATATCTGGTCTAGATGTTAAATACAACAAACTACCGATCATAGACCTGTACAGTATTTTCTCAACTTCTGGTCATCTGGTTTTCTCAACTTACAACCGGTAACCATGGGATTACTTACCCATTTGTTGTCCTCTATTTAAAATTTCTTCAACATGTTTTTCGCATACTTGGTTTGGGAGATGAAAATTCCTTTCTCCTTCTGTGAAATCTGCAAACCAAGAAAATAGGACAACTCACCTAGCATGGACATATCAAACTCTGTCTTCATTTGATCAGCAAATTCTTTGCACATGATGTCCTTGTCTCCACCAAAGATAATATCATCCACATATACAACAACTATAATAATATGATCTCCATTTACCTTGACATACAATTTGATGTCTGCATTCCCTTTCCACAATCCTTGCTCCTTCAAGTATTTGTATAACTGGGAATACCATGCTCTGGGAGCCTGCTTCAAACCATACAGGGCTTTCTTCAACTGGCATACAAAATTCTTATCTTCATATAACAAGTACCCTTCCAGCTGTTCCATATATACTTCTTCTTTAAGATTGCCATTGAGAAAAGTAGATTTCACATCGATCTGATATACGTTATATCCCTTGTAGGCTGAGAAAGCTAGAAACATTCTTATTGCCTCTAACCTAACAACTGGTGCAAAGGTTTCTTAAAAGTCAATACCTTCAACTTGAGCATACCCTTTGCAAACTAACCTTGCTTTATGTCGGACTATCTTACCTTCTTCATTCATCTTGTTCCGATAGACCCATTTGGTACCTATGACATTCTTGTCTGTTCATCTAGGAACAAGTTCCCAAGTCTGATTTTTCTCAATTTGTCTCAGTTCTTCATCCATGGCCTCTACCCACTTCTCTCTTTTGCTAGCACCATCAAACTTTTTGGGCTCTACTTCAGTCATGAGATAGAAATTTACCTGTTCACCTTCTCGGGCTAATCTCCTTCTGGTATGCATACCTTCATTCATGTCACCTATGATCTATTCTTCTGGATGATTATTTTACACGTACCAGTTGGGAATCTTGTTTGGCACATCTTCTACCGGTCCATTATCAGATTTTTCTTCATATTCCACATCTGACTCATCAATGTAGGGTGCAGGTGTAGATTGTCTTTTGTGTGAGTCTTCATCTATTCTCACATGTACACTATCAACCACTCTTCTCAATATCTTGTTGTAGCATTTATAGGCCTTACTCTTGGCTGAGTATCCCAAGAAAATTCCTTCATCACTCTAGGAATCAAAACTTCCCAAACCATCAGCATCTTTCTTGATGAAGCACTTACTTCCAAACACTCTAAAGTGTTTGAGTGATGGTTTTCTTTCATTTCCATAACTCATAAGGGGTCATTCTACTGTTAACCCTTAACTGAACCCGGTTTAAAGTGTAGACAATAGTATGAACTTCTTCCTTCCAATATATATCTAGTATGTTGGTCTCATTCAACATTATCCTGGCCATCTCCTTCACTATCTTTTTTTTCCTCTCTACCACCCCATTTTGCTGAGGTGTCCTTGCAGCTGAATATTGTCTTTGAATTCCATGTTTCTCATAGTAGTCAACAAATTCATTTGAAGAAAATTCTCCACCCCAGTCAGATCTTAAGCATTTTAACCAGTGTCCACTTTCATTTTCCACCATCTTCCTAAAAATTTTGAATCTCTCAAATGCTTGTGACTTGTCATGTAGGAAGGCTACCCAAGTCATTCTTGAGTAATCATCTATGAACATCATGAAATACCTTTCTTCGTCCAATGATCTTGTCCTTGTTGGCCCACATAAGTCTGTATGTATCAACTCCAAAGGTCTTGAGGTGTTATATTCTTTTGTTTTAAAGTTGACCTTTGCTTGCTTACCTCTGACACATTCATCACATAATGTCCTTGCCTATTTTATGATCTGAGGTATGTTTCTCATATACTGGTTCTTGCTTATCTTAACCAAATTGTCAAAATTCGCATGACCTAGTCTCTAGTGCCACAACCAACTTTCATCAACATGTCCCATCATGCATTGGGACTCATAGCATTCCTTCATATTGTAGACATTACCCTCTATTCTCTTTCCTTCTACTACCACATGACTAATACTTTGCTTCCTTATCCGGAAACTAGTAGAGTCAAATGAGAA
Organism: Cryptomeria japonica; assembly: GCF_030272615.1. Taxonomy (NCBI): domain Eukaryota; kingdom Viridiplantae; phylum Streptophyta; class Pinopsida; order Cupressales; family Cupressaceae; genus Cryptomeria; species Cryptomeria japonica. The sequence continues at coordinate 443,910,832 of NC_081407.1, read as the reverse complement.
CTTGTACCCTTTGTCACACATCTGACTTACACTCAGCAAGTTATGATTCAAACCTTCCACATAGTACACATCATGATCCTTGAGCTTGCCATCAATATTCAGTGTACCTCGACCTTTGATCTTGATGCAGGAGTTGTCACCAAACCGAACTGAACCACCATTCCAATCATCAAGCTTGATGAAATTTTTCTTATCTCCGGTCATGTGATTTGAGAAACCACTATCAACTACCCATAAATTCCTCCTTTCAGCATGTAGAGCAGTTTGCACAATCATACTGGACTCTGTCTTGTTTTTCTCCTTCTCTACCCAAACCGGTTTCTCATCTTTCTTTTCCTCTTCTGTCACTTTGTGTTCTAGTTTTGTTTCCAACTTCTTATATGGTACAATTCTCAGCTAACAATACCTTGCTATGTGACCAAAATTCTAACACTTATAGTATTTCACATTAGCACTATAAGATGTACTCAATGCATTCTTGTAGGACATTTGCATATTAATCCTACATTCATAACTCTTGTGACCAAACTCATTGCAATTATAACATGTGACATTTATACTTTGTAATGTAGAAAATGAATTTATACTCTCAAAACTAGGGTTGACACTCATTTTCCTATAATCTGCCATTTTATGACCAAACTTATTACACCGGTGACAATAACCATGAAAATTTGGAACATACTAGTTAGGTTGTCTTGAACCCACAAACAACTACCTCACTGGGGGTCTTCCTTTCATGCTTCTTACCCTTGTGAATCCTTCATGATCAATACTTTCATTTCTCCTTTGATCTGCATGTCGGTGGATTGAGTACGGTCTCTGGTTCATTGATTGAGCATACCGATTTGTGTGGCAATTTCTAGTAGCATCTACATATGTCTTCTTGTCGGTATCCTTGCCTTCGTGAATGTCTTCTTCTCTTCACCTTTATTTGAGAAAGTGAATTGTATCTCCTTATCAAATGTGTCTTTGTTGTTTGATCTTTGACCTTCTTGAAAACCTAAGCCATAGGTATCTTTGGATTGCTTATGTTTGTTCAGCATCTTGTCCATGGCTTCAATGCTGCCTTCAAATTTGCTTCTAACTTTTATTTATTCCTGACTTTTCTCTTAGTCCTTCTAGAGTTTCACTATTTCTGCTTCCAGATTTTGATGTTCCTTTTCCTTTTCACTCAAACCGGTACTAGTGACTTCACACATCCTCTTTGCCTCTTCCAACTGGAGTTTTAGATCTGCAATAGTTCTCTTGGACTCTTCAAGAGATTGCTCCAGTGATTCTTGTTCTTCAGTTGCAACCCTTTTTACCTTCTTTAAGTCTCTTCTTGCTTTCTTTAGCTCATCTAGGGCACTAATGAGTTATGCTTCAAGGTCTACTTCTCCTTCTTTCTCTTCTTCTTCTGCTTCTTCAAGTACTGGTACCTCTTGAGCCATAAAAAGGTATGCTCTGACTTCATCTCCACTCCAGCAGTCATCTGAGGCACTTTCCTAGTCTATGGTATCATCTTCATGTGTGTAAAGACTACTTTGCTTCTAGTAGCCTTTTCTACCATGTCGGTAGACATTTTTCTTCCTATCCTTACTAAATGATCTGCTACCATTTGATTGATCATCTTCATTCTTATTACCATAAGGATATTTAGCAGCAAAATGTCCAATCTTTTTGCAGTTGAAAAATTTCAAAGGAAATTTTCCTAAACCTGTCTTGAGTCTTCTGACAAAGTTTGCCATGATGTCATCAGAGTCTTCACCAGTTACATCATGAGAATATTCTTCTTTTCCTTTTCTTGAAGTCTTGAAAGCAGCTTCTTTCTTCACAGCATCAGTACTGGCAGTCCTCATCTCATAAGTAGTTAGGGAGCCATACAACTCATCCATTGTAAATATTTTTAGATCTTCTGCTTCTTCTATTGCTGAGACTTTTGTATCATACTTAGATGTAAGAGATCTAAGTAATTTCTTCACTACCACCTCGTCTTTTATTTCTTCTCCAAGTCGTCTAATGGTATTTGTTGTTTCATCAACCCTTTGGAGATAGTCAACTATCTTCTCTTCATCTTTCATCTTCAAATCCTCAAGGTGTGCTCTCAATGTCTGCAACTTGGCTTCCTTGACTTTAGCATTGCCTTCAAAAATCTTTTGTAGCTTATCCCAAGTTTCCTTGGTAGAGGAATAGTGCATGACTTTAACAAACTCATTATCGGAAAACCCACTAAGAATGACATTCTTAGCTTTAGCATTGTTCTCATATTCTCTCTTAGCATCTGGATCAGTAGGGGGATTATTAGGAACTGCATATCCATTTACGACTGACATCCATACATCACAACCTAGACAGGGCAAATAGGTTTCCATTCTTCTACTCCAAAAGGCATAGTTGACACCATCAAACATAGTAGCTTTTGAGGAGGCAAATACATTTCTTGCCATTGTGAACACCTAATAGGATCTACCCAAGCTAGAGAATGCTTTTGATAAAACAGGGTAACTTGGCTCTGATACCAATTGTTGGACACAATGGATCACTGAGAGGGGGGTGAATCAGTGATTTAAACTCTTTTTCTTTAATAGAGAGATACTGGGAAAGTAGAGGACAAGCTAAATGCTAACCGATATCTTAAACAATGCAAGTAGAGTGTGTGAAAGGACTAGCTAAAACATTAACATCACTCATGAACAAGATTACATCACACAACACTAGATACATACGAGGAAAATCCAATGTGGGAAAAACCTCGGTGAGAATAGTTGCTAGAGATCTTCTGCTTCAATCCAGCCTCACAATGAAACTCTATTTACAATATTTAGGGCACCAACCCAAGGAGCACCAACCCTTGATTTATGAGCATCAACCCCTGCACAATTTATAGGCTACAACCTAAAGGAGCTACAACCCCTACACTAAGCTACAACTTGGTGAAAATAATATGAATCTAAGATATATAAATGAAATCATTGTTGCAAATAAAGTTTTGCAACCTTACAATATTCTCCTCTGCTAGTCTGTATTCTCTCCACCCACTCTGCAACTTGACTTTGCTGATAACTTTTCTAAATCCCCTCTCACAATGTCTTTTCACCTTCAACTCACACTTGATCACTCTTAATCAGGCATGACCTTTGCCAGTTTGTCACCTTTATGATCAATACACACTCTATTGGTTGTTCCCTACACCAGTTTATACTGCTTCTCCTTATCAGTCAGATCTTCACTCTGCAGCAACAACTACAATAGTCTCAAGTCATCATACTTAAAGTTTAGCTTTCTCGCCAAGAAATAATTCAAACTCAAAGCGGTTAGGGTTTCCTTTACCTGACACAATCTGCATGAGATCCGATCCAGTCCATCTTGGATCGATCACCTTTACTCCAGGAATGCATTTGTACATGTCTTTCATTATCCAATGCATACTTGCTAAAGATAGCAATCTCGTACATGATTTTCTACCTTGAAATCTGTTGGCTCTTAAAAAGCTTAGTTGTTTTCTTCTTAAGATCTTCTTGCAATCTAATTTCTTTGCTTTGATGTAGGTGCCAACTACTCCTTGATCTTCCTCTATTATTATTTCTTCCTTGAGCCACATCAATCAGTTACAATCCCATGATTTTGGGTTGTTTCATTAATGTGGACTAGTTGTTTCAACAACCATGTCGATGGAGGGTTCATCAACCTCTACAAGTTTGCCACCTTAGCTCCACATGGCATCACAATGGTCAATCACTTAGCTCACCGACACATAGTCGGTTCATACTTGAACATTCAACAAACTCATACTGGTACATGCCTTTACTAGTGAGACCTTCTCCTCCTGCTAGTAGTTCACACTTCACCGGTAGCACATCTTCACCTTCTGTGATTTGTGATTACTTTAACATTCTACCTCTTCATCATAAATAGCCAACCAAACTCCAGACTAGTTTAAACTCTACTGGTTATCAGTCAACATGCCAACACACACATGCATCTCACCTCATACTGGTGATGTCACTGATAGTCTCAATAATTACTTGTCTTCCACCATGCTGGTTTGACAAGTCTTCATGTTAATCTTCTCAATACCTTAATTGTCTTTCACCATACCAGTACACTCTCCTTCATACCAGATGGCATACCTCTACTAGTAACCTTCTTGCAATACCAGTTGACATCAATGACAACTCAATGCCAACAGAAGCATATGTCGGTAGAATATTTTTTTTAATATGCTCAGATACCCTTACCCTAGACCTCATATATTTTTGAAATGTCTTAAAATACCCCCATACCTTATCATCTCTCTGGCTTCCTAATGCAACAATTGATTGTATCAATTGTCTTCCTACTAGGATATCAAAAGCCTAATGCCTCTTACCAGAACTGGGTGTATCATTTAGAAAATATAACATTAGGCAAAATAATAGGTTCCCATAATGGAATGTACCCTTCTTCTCACCCTTGATCTTTCCTAGATTTATCAACAGCTCATCAAGCATCCAACCGCATAGATCTAATTTTATATTATCTCTCATCATTTTGTATGCAGCTAAAATGCAAGAATTGGAAACTGAATTCAGTTGGTTTGACTGAGTTACCTTATACCCGATGATCATGCTACCAAATTTGATGTTTGTGTCAGTGATACTGCTCACTTTCATGGATCTTTTGTCAGATGTAGCGTCGGTGATCTTCCTCACGAAATCATTTGAAACTTTCTTGTCTAGATGTTGCCCTACCGATGGCAAGCCAGTGATTTCCTAAATGGCTTCCTTGGTGATTTTGTAAGGTCTATTCAGTCATCTAAATTCCCCATGTACTCTTCTCAGTACATATCTGATTATCTCATCCTTGAACTCCGGAATATCCAAAATGTCTGCAAACAATAGTTCTTCAATATGTTTGTATGCCAGTTTGATCTTTTTAGATTTTCCCATTAGCTCACTCATATAAATTCCCTTAATCTCTGAAGTTCCTAGGTCCTCGATATGACAATGAATGTATGCCCTAACATCCTCTACATACGCAACTCCCTCTAGAACATGAGAAAATGCTCCAACCAAATCTTCCAGGGTAGCCACGTGTGGATACCACTTGAAAATCAGCCTGGGGCAGTTCTTTACCTCTATGAAAGTTGGGTTTGCAACAAAAATAGGAATAGAAGATGATCTTGCTTCCATGTTTAAAGATAAATACCTTTTGATCATTTCCAATGAAAACCTTCAACAATTTCTTCCAGACGCTGGTGTGATTGCTCAAGAAGAAATCTGATTGCCTTGAATAGCCTTTGATCGCACTTAGTCACTCAAAATTGCTCTAAAATTTCTTTGAATGCAAGGTGATTAACAATGAAGTGTATTCGACCTTTTAACCTTCAAGAAAAACTCTTATCTTCCATTGACATAAATGACTATCGATGAAAGATACCAGATCTCGCTCAGAACATATCCATGCCGGATAATCCTCTCTAATATCTGGAACATTTTCCAGAACCTCTTCCTAGGGCATATGCAACATCTTCATGAATTTTTCCTACCCCTAAGGCATCTACCTCAGATACAAGATGAGCTTCCTATCAGTGCAGGAGCAACCTCTTCTGTCAGATAAGTAACTAGGATATTCCCATCTGATGTTTGTTCTTTAGTTTTCCTAACCCATCTCTGAGTATGATCTTGTCGGATTTCAATAACCTTCTCTTTTCCTTTCTCATTTTATCCTTCATTACTAACTAGTGGATTTCTGCTTCTACAAAACTTAGCAATATGTCCAACCTCATTGCATGCATAACATGTAACATTGTTCTTTTGAATCGCTTTGCTAAAACCAGTGAAATTGCTTGACCTACATTGATTAGCCATATGTCCAAATTTTCCACATGCATAGCATTTTACATTCATTCTACAATCTTTTGTCTTATGACCAAACTTATTGCATTTAGAACATTTACCGGGAGCATAATCGAGGTTCTGATTTGCTTTGTTTCTATATTGCCTAGCCATGTGACCAAATCTATTGCAAACAAAACATCTACCATTGAATTTATAAGAATTAAATTGTCTTACCGGTGCTTTATGCTTTTGATCTTCATTAGCAATACTGGAACTTTGTCCTTGCTCAAATCCAAGTCCACTAGAATTTCCAATCTGCCCCTGTCTCTTCAATAACTCATCAAGTTGTGTTGAGTTGATCTTGAATTTTTCTTTGTACTCGCAGTAGTTAAAGATTCTCTTAGTATTACGATTTGTCTCTCAAGCTCTTGCTCATTACTCTGGGATTGTACCAAATTAGTTCTCAACATACCATTTTCATGAACCAACCTACCACAGTCTTCAAATTTGTTCTTCAGGGATACAACAAGATTTTCTTCCTTTTTCTTTTTGTCCTCAATCTCCTTAGACATCCTCATATTTATAAGTTGCATTTCATTTTTCATAACCATGTTATCCTAACTCAATTTCTGATGTTGTTCCTTAAGTGCATTTTTCTCTTCATCATCCTAATTTTGCAAAAGTTCCTTCCTCCTATCTTGAATAGATGATAACCTCTCTTGTAGGACAAGAATGAATTCCTTAGCAGAATTCAATTCATCTTGTAGCTTTAAGTTCTTCAACCTTTTAGCATCATAATCTTCAAGTACCATCTCAAGTTGCTTCTCCAAAGCCATATTCATTTATTCCGGTTTTAGAATCTTCCTCAAGCTGTTAAACTTCCTCCAAGGCACAAGGCTCTGATACCAATTGTTGGAAACCAATAACACTGAGAGGGGGGGTGAATCAATGCTATATCAGAATAGTAAATTTTAGCCTTATTAAAATATGCATAGACCAACCGGTATACCGGTATAAACACAATTGAAAGAAGTAAAGAAACTAATAAGACAATCACATAAATGAGAATCATAACACACTGATTTATACATGGAAAACCTCAAAGAGGAAAAACCATGGTGGGATTTGTGACCCACAATATCAATCCATTGGCCATATGAAGAGATATTATAAAATATGAGGGGCATGCACTTGCAGGAAGGCTTACAACCTAGAGCACATTGCTCAAACACAATAGGAGCCTCATTGACTACATAAAATTCCAGACTACAATTTGGAGAAGTGTGAACTTCTTAAGATATCATCTTCTATGCTAGAATCGAGTTCTGGTTAAGCTCTGTTTGTTTCGGCCTGAATCCCTAAACCCTTTACCAGAATAACCCTTACAATAATTTCCTCACATACATGATCTCTCTGATATATGTTGCATCATATTACATTCACTTATCCATCACCATGTCCATTACAAAAATGATCTAATCTTAACTGACCTATATACCCTATACAAATTTTTCATGCCTTATGTCAGCTTACAAAGATATATACAATATCAAATTACATATCGGCCAGATAGCATAAATGCATAAAAATTAAAATCAATTTTTTGATGCCGGATCCAAGATATGTCGGCCTCCAATACCAATAACCTTTACTAAACCATGTTGGTCTGCCTTACCGGTGACCAAAGAATCCTCTGTCATGTCGATGCCGGTGCTAATGTAGAATCTGTGAAGTGTTTGCCAGTACACCATAGAATCAAAACATGAAGGCGAAACACAAAATAATGTTTCCATCAATGACAACATAGTGAAACCAACCAATAGAGTATCAATTGCTAGCATATTCTACCAACATTGCCTCTTTCTCCTCATGCTTCTTCTTGGCTTGAAGTGTGTCTAGCTGAGTAGCCATATTTTTTATAATGCCTTGCTTGAAATCTGATAGAAAATAAGTGATCTCCATCCTTGAGACTCCATTAGTGGAGGATTTACCCATATTGGATCAGTAACCTCTTCCTTTCTTCATAGCTTCTCTAGAGTAACTCTGGCATATCTTTATAAGGTCATTCCAAGGAACTTGAGTGATAACTCCTCCTCCCATCAAGTCTAAGGCTTCTATATAATTTTAATTGACCCCCCTAAGGAAGAGATGTTGGCATATGGACACTCCAATGAGACATTGTGTGTGATTGAAGGTTTTGTCATTGATGGCAACCTTGCAATCCTATGGCACTGGCAAGACATTATACCAGCAAAGCATTACACAGGCAACCTTGCAATCCTATGGCACTGACAAGACATTATATCAGCAAAGCATTACTCAAACAGAATAGTGCTTTGGCATCAACAAAATCAATCTACACCGGCACCGGCACAGAAGATGTACACTAGCACAGAAGATGTACACTGGCACAAAAGGAAAATATGTATACTGGCACAGAGGCCAACAGGACTTTTGATATGTAATATTTTGTTTATCATTGTAAGCCGACTTGGCAAAATTGTAAAATGACTCTTGTATATAAAAGAGATCAATGTAGGCATTTGTAGGATATGGATAATATGCAATAAATAAATTATAAAGCAGACCTAATGTGCGAATTGTAGGTCAAGGGTATATCAAATTAGAAGATGATTTAAAAGCAGCTCAGGACATTATTCAGGCACTTCAAGAAAATCTTACTGTTACAAGAAACAAGAGAAGAGAACTTTGTGAAAAATTGCAAAATGAAAATGATGAAAAGGAATCACTAAATGATATGATAAGTAAATTGAAACAAGAGATCATGACAACAAAAAATGAAATGCAAGATATGACTATGAGATTCTGCAAAGAGATTGAAGACAGAAAGAGGAATGACGAAGAATTGACTAGAAGACTAAGTGATGTAGCAAATGAGAACACAAGACTTAGCTATGAAAATGATATGTTGAAGACAGATCTGATGCATACTCAAAATGACTTGAATGAACTAATGAGACAAAAAGAGATCTTGGAAAGGGAATTGGAAACTGCAAATCTACACAAAGAAAAATTCAAGAAAAGCTCAGAAGAACTTGGTACCTTATTGAAGAATCAAAAACCCAAAGGTGACACTTCTGGAGTTGGATTTGAAGTTGGAGAAAGCTTTGGTACTGCAAATACCTAGGATCAAAGCAAATCGGTAAGACCCTCTAATACTTACAAATTCAATGGAAAATGCTTTAACTGTAATAAATATGGTCATAGGGAAAATGAATGTAGATCTAGGAATTATCAGAACATCAATCCTCCCACCAGTCAATGCACCAAATGCAACAAAATTGGTCATAACTCTGAAAATTGCAGAATGAATGTAAGATGTTATGTTTGTGGAAGATTTGGTCATTTATCAAATAAATGTAGAACACAAACCGGCATAGGTTATGGGAAAGCTATTCAGAAAAATAATGTAACCTGTTATGCATGTAACAAGATTGGTCATATTGCTAAATTCTATAGAAGTAAAGGTACACCGGTAGATAACAAAAGTACTAGCTTGAAAGGTAAAGAAAAGGTTGAAGAGGTTAAGCAAGAATTTTCAAAGCAATGGATTAGAAAAGGTGATCTAAATATTGGGGTTACTCCTCCACCGGTAGAACCAACAAATGCTTCACCAGTAGGACAATATGATGCTCCACCGGCAGGACAGAGCAATGCTCCATCGGCAGGATGTTCTTCATCAAATTAAAGAAAATTTATCTTGAGGGTTTGGCAATTTAATGACACATGTGCTATTATTCCCTCAGTTAGAGAAAAGAAGTTGAAAATCCTTCATTACCGGCAAATAAAGCTGAGTTAATACATTGCTGGCAAACAATTAATGTGGTAGGTGGTAGAAAAGACTTTATAAAATAAGGTTTTTGGCTTCATTTCATTTCACCGTGAATTCAAACCTTTAGAGAGTGCGAAGATTTCCAAGCCAAGGCATTCCGAGCAAAGAGGCAAAGCACTTCAGCAATCAATCCATCCAAAGGTAGAAAAAGGTATTTATCATCATGGCATCCTCCTCTGCACCTGAATTCATAGCAAACCCTATAGTAGTTGAGGTTATAAAATGACCTAGGCCCATGTTTCAGCTAGTTCCCGAGGTAGCTAAGAAAGATGACAACACTGGTGCTTTTTCCCAAATTCCAAAGGGTGTTGTTTATGCAGAAGACCCTAGAATGTATATTCATTGCAACATAGAGGAATTAGGTGATGAAGAAATCAAAACTATGTATAAATCTGTTATATGTGACAATGCCGGAAATGTGAAACCTGAACATAAAATTGTTGAAACCCTAGGATTCACTTAAATCCTCTGCATTCCTGAATTTCCCAAGGAAGTGGTTAGGATAGTTCTAAGAAGGGTACATGGATCATTCTTTTGGCTTGATTTAGTTCACAAAATTACTAAGGTAGCTGTGAAAGCAGTAACAGGGTTACCTTCCACCGGTACCAGACCCGACAAAACCAAGAAGGTCTCCAATGACCTAGTAATGAAATTAACTGGTGCAACACCCAACAAAAGATCATTGAGGGTTAATGATGTGACCGATACAAATGTGAGATTCATTAGCATGATTCTAGGTTACAAAGAAACTCATGCAAATAGGCTTTACTCTGTTTCCAATTTATGCATAAAGAGTGCTTATGACATGGTTAAGGACAATCTGAAAATTGATATCTGTGAATGGTTAAAAGATGAGTTAATTGACAATTTGGCAAAAATCAAGACGGATAAGAAAGGAACCTTTAGATTTGGAAATTTACTTGTATGCTTAATGCTACATATAACCAAACAGGCTCCCGGTATAGGCAACAAGGATTTTGGATTTGACATACCGGTAGGAAAACAATTGTCTGACTTATTCAACAACATGGGTGAAAACAAAGAAAATAATATCCATGAGTATTTTCAAGCACTAAAGGTCAAAATGAATAAGAGGATCAGACTATCATAGGAAATTGTCAACAAATATAAGGATGATATATGTTTTGTAATAAAAAAGGATGAGATCTGGATGGAAGCAGTCATCCCAAGAACAATCTGGGTTACAAAAATGGGGTATGAAACAGATGACCACATAGTGGAAACTTATGCCAAAGCACTTCTGGAAGCCCCCAATGAACCAAAGGAAGAAGTATTTGGTAGTGCTGAGTACATTGAAAGTCAAATTCAATCTAAAAAGAGAGTAAAGAAAGTTGAGGCATCTGTGAGGAAAGGAAGCAGGCAAGCAAAAGCCTTAAAAGATTATGTATTAAAGAAAACCGGCATAACAGAAGAAGAGTTGGCAGCCCAACAGCCTGAAACTCATCTATCACCAGTAGATACCTCCTCAGAAGGAGATATGCCAACAACTTTCAAAAGAGTTGTTAGGAAAAGAGACCCCTCACCGGTATCCACTCCTTCACCTAGAAGGACAAGACAGAAGCAACAAGCTGTAAGGTCTCCAGTCAAGAAAGCCACACCTAAGAAAAAGATGACCCCCAAAAAGAAGAAGAAGACAGACACTGACTTGGCCCCTTTTGACATATTACTGAATGAAATCACAGGGGAAGGTAAATTGAAAAACATAGGGAAAACCTATGACACCCTATCAGAAGATGAGAAAGGACAAGTTGAGGAAAGTGTTATACTACACATGGACATGTATAAAAAGTTTTTGATGCAAGTCCTAAATGAAATTCCTGATGAATTATATAAAAGACTTGAGGCCAGAAGGTAAGGAATAATTGAGTTGGATAAGAAAATTAAAATAGAAAAATTACTTGCAGTATACCCAATCAACTCACCTAAGGAAATTGATGATTTGATAGCTCAGGCCAACTGGACAGTCTTTTCGACTGCACACCGGCAAATATCATTAATGGCAGGTAGAGTTACTGAAGTTTCAACTGAAACAAAAGATGGTTGGGATAGATTCTTGATTGAAAAAGAAAAACAAGAAGAATATATGAATCCCAAGCCCATTCTGGTATATCAAAAGGAAAAAGGGAAAGGTAAAGTTGGTGGACCGCCAAGTATCAAGATTAGAGACAACTTACCCCCACCTCCTTTAAATACTCCACCAGTAAAAACAACTGCAGAAGATCAACCGGCAGCTGAGAGCATGGACACAGAGGATAACAATCCTAATCCTGAAGTCCTATATACTGTAAATGTTGATACTCAAAAAATCAACATAGTGGTAGATAAGGATACCACAGATAAATCTGATAATAAAGAGCAACTGGCAACAGGAAACCAAGAGCAATCGGCAGCAGATTTAGAGAAAAAGATGGAATCTGGAACACAAACAAAGTAACCAACAGAGCTAAAGGCTCCATAATAGATGCCACCAGTAAGAGAAGATGTAGAGAAAATTGTGCTTAAAGAGATGGAGACACAAATAGACCTACCAGAGGTCAATACCAGCATGGTCCCTTCCACCAACACTTAGTTTACTAGGTCACCATCAAATGTAACAGAGGTATTGCTTGATTCTATCAAGAAAATAACTGATTATAGCTCACAAGCCTATAAAGCAATAGATGATTCAATTCCAGTTTTGAAATTAATAGCTCCAAATTGTAATATAGCCAACAAAGATTCTTTAGGCCAGTTGGATACACTTTGTAAATATATTTCTGGAAATTTTGAGCAAACAAAGGTAGAAACTATAAAGGAAAGTGTAGAAAAAGAGAAACAAAAATTCTTTGAGGAAGGAATAAAGAAGTGTAACAGGGAATTCAACACACTTCTACCGGAACTGTGCAATTTATTGAAAGAGCACAAAACTCTATATAAAGACACCTGTAAGATAAACTTTTTGACCATGGATGTAGACAAAAAGATGAGCAAGGTATAGGAAGAGATCAATAAACTTGTTGATAATTTTGTTAACTCACCCGATACATTATCAGTTTTTGAGGAAAAGATAACAAATTTTGAGGAAGAATTGCTCAAATTAGAAAGAGAAAAAGAGAAAATAATAAACAAGGCAAAATTTTTGAGATCTAAACTAAGTCCAAGATTGGACTATTTAGCATCTCTGCGTAAGGAAATCTTAGAGGCACTAACACAGGGTTGCAAAACATCGGCAGAGCACTTGCAGCATCTCACCGGTACAGTACACAGAACTGAGATAGCAATAAAGGAGAGCAAGAAGTTTATGGATGGTATAAACTTAATTTTGGGAGATATTCTTCAGATAATAACTACCCAACTACAAGGTTGAGGTTATGAATTGGTACAACTACAAATCTACTAACCTTTGTCATTGATGCCAAAGGGGGAGTAGTAGATGAGAAAATTCAAAACACTGGGATCACATGCTCAGGGGGAGCCCTCATATTTTTGGTAACATTTTTTTTGGTGTACACATTTTTGGATATCTTTTTTGAAATTTCTCATGAGTGTTGCCATCAATGCCAAAGGGGGAGATTGTTGGCATATGGACACTCCAATGAGACATTCTGTGTGATTGAAGGTTTTTTCATTGATGGCAACCTTGCAATCCTATGGCACCGATAAGACATTATACCAGCAAAGCATTACATAGGCAACCTTGCAATCCTATGGCACCGGCAAGACATTATACCGACAAAGCATTACTCAAACAGAACAGTGCTCCGGCATCAACAAAATCAATCTACACCGGCACTAGCACAAAAGATGTACACCGGCACAAAAGGAAAATATGTATACCAACACAGAGGCTGACAGGACTTTTGATATGTAATATTTTGTTTATCATTGTAAGCCAACTTGGCAAAATTGTAAAATGACTCTTGTATATAAAAGAGATCATTGTAGGCATTTGTAGGATATGGATAATATGCAATAAATAAATTATAAGGCAGACCTAATGTGTGAATTGTAGGTCAAGGGTATATGTAAAGAATAGAGCAAGAACCAGTACTGAATCTGGCATTGAAGATGCTATTGTAAAGCAGTACAGAATATTGGATTTGTGTAAATCCTCATTGTAAGTCAGTGTGACTTCTTATTGAGCAGTGAGCTCTAGGCACTTGGCCTTCTTGCATGTGCAGGCCCCTATTGTAAGTAATATTCTCTTATTGGCTAGTAAGTGAATATTGTGGGTCACAAATCCCACCAAGGTTTTTCCCACACCGGGTTTCCCCATTAAACATCTTGTGTTATGGTGTTCTTTTCATGTGGATGCTTTTGATTTTGTTATTTGCATTAATTCTTGCATACCGGTATACTGTTACTTTATATTCTGCACATTCAGTTTTAAGAAAATTTCATAACCGGTCAGATACTGATTCACCCCCCCCCTCTCAGTATCTGTGGGAACCCTAACAAGAGAACTTTTGAGACTCTTCAATAAGTGCATGATGTAGGGATTTCTTCAGGCTAAACCAGAATCTTGAAATATGGTCCTCTAAACTCTATGCATGCAGTGCTGACAACTAGTCTTTACTTTATCAAACTGAAGGCTACACTTAAACTAAACTTCTACACTACTAAAAATAAGCAAGAACTAAAAAATGATTATAAAAGACTCCCTAGTTTGACAACATCCCCAACAACAACACCAAAAATGTTGATCTCCTTTAATGGTTTCAATAATTAGGCCCTAGAACCATAACTTAGGGATTGGATATCCATACTAAGTAGTTATCTCATCATTATGAAGGCTCATTTTTTTTCAATCTGGGGGCATATACTTGAAATGGGTCAGGAAAGCATATGCACTAGAGACCAATTGTAGCCATACTATCTAGGACTAAAAAGGAAATAACAATGAAAGAAAATGCATGGAAAGGTAACAACTTAAATTCTCAATAGAAACTATCATCTCGATTAAATTCAAATGAGACAACAATATAATCCATGAAAATAAAATAGGAAACTACTTTGCCTACTTTGGTTGCAGGAATAGTCACAGGATGGAGTTCTAGTGGCTATAGGAACCGTCAACCACCAAGACAGTAACTAAATACTACATGAAAAATAGCTACTAAACACAAAGATTGGAATTCTCACCAAGTGGGCCCCCTTAGTGAGTCTTCCTAAAGCTCAACCAGGTACTAGAAACTAGAATATCATCTTATATATCCAAAAACATTGTTACATCATAATGTAGCTGAAATTATTCTCCAATAAGCTAAAAACTGGAATTTCAATATCTGAAGTTCTACTCCCTGAGAAGGGGTATCTGAACTTTATTTATAGCAAAAATAATCCCAAGTAGTTCTAGCTAATAGTAATTCCACTCCCAAGACATTAGGAGGATGAAATTTATTACAACATAAGAAAAGGGAAGGGAGTTATGCTCTGAAAAGGAAACAGACAAGTTGTTTCTACTGCAAAGGAAATCTAGCATAATTGATCCCCCTAGATCTACTCTACCACAAGCATGAACATCAAAGTCTCGTTATTACTTCCACATGAGCTGTAAATAATCAGTTTTTGATTCTTTCCATATTCATCCTAGCGTGACTTTGTCTTCAACCAGTTAGTTGGTTGAACTCCCACATTGTGAAGCTTTGACCATTTTGTTGGTTAAAAATTTTGTACACCTCAACAGCTATGCAAAATTATGGATTTCAGCCACAACATGTGAGTATAAACTCTCCTAATTCTAAGGGAAGGTTTCTCCTATCTAAACTAATTTAATATGGATGGGACAATAGTTTTTCTTCTTCTTTCAAGAAAAAACTATATTCTTTTCTCTTCATAGAAAAGAATAGCAACTAGAAACAAATAACAACAATAACTTGTACAATAAAATGATAGCGAGGAAATGAAGTTTCTCAAAAGCACAAAGACTTTCGTCGCTTTCTCTAGGAGGGGAAAACAATATCAAGTACAAAGTCTTGAATATTTGCAATCATATCTACCCTTTTATGATGATAACTTTTAGGAACAAATGCAGTTTATAGTAGCACAAAGTATACAAATATAATGCCCTTTAAAACTACTCTATATGAGAATTACCACAAAAACAAATTCTTGAAACACTCCTCAACTCAAATTATAACTTTTAAACTAATTTCACCTTCAATAGCTGCAACACAAAGTCTACAATTATGTGGAGTGAAGTTCTTTTCAATAACCTTCCACAATCTCAAGAAAGCACAAAGATATATCCCAAAATGACATAACAAAACAAAGGGAACAAAGCAAGATTTCAACACAAAGTTTGAAATTCGTCACTTCTTTTATATTACTCAAATATGGAAAATTTACAGATATAAAGATCAAAGTCTTTATGAATAAAAAATCCTATAGAGTTTACTTGCTTTCCAAAAAGATAAAAATTTCAATAGACCCCCTCAAGTATTTGTAGGAGAGGAGCCTTGAGAAAAATAAGGGAGGGCACCCTTCTATTCTTTAGTGTTTTACCAAATAAACATATGTAGTGACCATAGAAAGCATCTTGGACTCTTCTATAATGGATTCTACTAGGTCTCAAAGCCAGCTGATCATAATATTCCCACACGGGCACAAGCGAGCGATCACCCTTGGTATAAAGACTAGGGAAATGTCTGAGTGATGTTGCTATGTACACCAAATATGAATTCATGTAGAAGGACAAATTGGTAGGAACTTTTGCAAGTTGCTCACACAAAGCATCACTAATGATTTCACCCTAAAAGATGTGTTGGAACTATTTGATGAGTACAATGAACTGATACATCCATGGTTCAAAGATACTAGAGTGTTCAAACCCCATTATCTTGCTTGATAGAGTAATTGTGTCACCAATTTCTCCTTTGAAGTCACAGTGAAACAAATTAGCCCACTGGGTAAGATAAGTTCATGGTTCATAAATCCATTTGTTAATATGACACTTGCATTCCTTCTCACTCTAAGCATAGTATTTTGTTGCACTTTCTTTTGAAATTTTTACATAAACAAGAGTTGTAGCTATTTGAAATTATTCTCAATGGTTTCAGCATCTAGGCGGATAACAACCTCTCCATCATCATCTCTAATGGTTTTGGTCTCTTGGTCAAAATGAGCAGCACAAGAAGGAACAAATTTTGGCTCTAGGGAAGACATTTGGAAGGAGGAGACAAGATGAATGTGACTATCCAACTAGCATTGCATATTGTGATCCTTAGGATTTCCAACCCTATTAAAGAAATCTGACATATCCACATGTTCAATTTTTGCATCATTAATCTCATCTAATGAAGAAGAAATTTGAGAAGGAGAGATCTCATTTTGATATTTTTCATATTTGTACTTTATCTTCTTTTGGGAAGATGATGCTGGAAAATCAGTCATTGAACAAGAACCTGTAACGCAGCGATGAAAATCTAGAAGTGTCAATGCAACATCACGATATGCTGGGAAAGACATATTATCTTCTTCAAAAGAAGATTAAAACTCAAACCCTAGATCTAAATCTCTTGGTGGAGTGATGAACAAACAAGAGGCTTTAAAGGCTTGTCTCTTGACCAATTTTAGATCTTGGAAGGTATATTGCAAGTATGGAAAAGGGGAAAACTCTTGTGAAGACATAAGTGTAACCGGGTTTTAAAATCCTGATTGCAAGTAGACTCATAATAGGAAAAATGAATGAAAGTGTGATGAATGAATGTAATGACAAGAATAGGAATTTTGACATGAGGAAAATGATGGAAAGAATGATTTTGACCAATGAGGGCAAACTGGGATGGCCATGGATAAATATGGAGAAGGACATTTTCATCTTGGTAACTTGGGAAATGGGAAAAAAACTCAACTTGCAATCAGATTTATAAAACCTGAAATTAGATCAAATGAATCTCATGGGAACTCTCAACATTGTAAATTTTGTAAAAAGAAGGTTAACTCTTTTTACCAAAGGGGAAGGTCATCATTGCCAAAGTTACTTGTAATCAGGTTTTAAAATCTTGAATACAAGTAAATAGGAAAAATGAAAGAGGGGAAAATCATGCAAATTACAAATTGCATTCAATGAATCAATTAATTTGGAAAGATTATTAAAAACCCGAAATTAGAGCAAATGCAAGATTATTTACAAGACTTGATCAAACAATAAACTAAGAACAATAAAAAACAAAAGAAAAATAAAACTAAAAATCACATACCTTGCTTGATCAAAATGCCTTAGACCAAAACAAATGAGCTTGGGAAGAACCAAAATTCTCTATAAATAGATGAAGAAGCCACCACATTGATATTTCATGCAATAAGTAAAACGGTTTTGCATTCAACTCAATATCACAAAAAATGACTTGGAGGAAGAATCACATTTGGTGCCAAACACTCCGCTTTGAATGCTGGATGCAAAATGAATCACATAATGACAAAATATGTGGTCAAAGTGCTAAAAATGCGGAGCTTAAAATAAAAAAAATAGGAGCAAAAGATCCCCACGTTAGCATGAATTCATGGTGCCACTCCCATGAGAATCGGTTTCAAGTTGTAAAGCACCACAAATTCGTTGCTTCTAAACCAACATAAATCACTACCCTTGAAGAAAAAATGGGGTCAGATTTTGAAGGTTCGATGGCAAGTAAGGACACAAGACTTGGAGGAAAAAGATGCAATCTGGTTTTCAAATTCCTATTACAAGTTCAAAATAAAGAAAATAGGAACTTTTTAAAGAACTTACAAGATTTCATAAACTTGTATTTTTAAATTTACTTGTAATTTGACCAAAAAGTTCCTACCAAACAAATTAAAGACCAGAAAGGGAAAATGAAAATGAAAAAGAAAATTACAAGTTACACATATTTTATAAACTTTCACTTGTAATTGCTTGAAAAAACCCCTACAACTTAAAAACACAAGGGCCTCTTAACTTGCAAAAGAAGGAAAAATTCCCACTCGCAATCTAGAGGGAAAAAACCGATTTTGAAGAAAAGACCAAGCAAACGAACTCAGAACGCAATGAAATTTGAAATTTGGATCAAGGATGAATCAAAAATTAGTCTAGTTCATAAACAAGCAAAAAATTTCCCTCAAAAAGTGTGCCTTAGAGTAAAATCTTCATTTTTGAACAAAAATTTCAAAGGGGTTGTCCAATTTTATGAATGCAAAAATACGGACAACACATTGTTGCTTATTCATTAATTCCTGCTTCATTACATTAGCGTGTACAAAAGAAAGGCATATCCATTTCACATCAAAATAACATTTATTTAACTACATGCAATATTAATATGAATAAATCACATAGCAAGGTCCCCTATCATATTTCACCATTTAATAAAAAAGGAAGTATAAGGGTAAGTTCATGCCCACTTTTGTCAAGTTTAGGATAACAACATAGAACTGTCATTTATAAAGTCTTAAGACTTATAATTGTATCTAAACCCCTGATAGAACTAGTAAAACATAAAAGACAGATAGAATTGTGCCATCATTTGGGCTCAATGAGAACCTATCTTTATTATGTGTGATAACACTAGTGCAATAAACATTTCTAAGAATCTGGTACAACATTCCAAAACAAAGCATATATCCATTCAGTATCGTTTCTTGAGGGAAAAGATGTTGGATAATGAAGTAAATCTTGAGTATGTAGCTACAAAAGAGCAGATTGCAAATATCTTCATGAAGGCATTATGTAAAGATACTTTTGAGTATCTCTGGCAAAAGTTAGGGGTATTACACCTTTCTAGCATGAACTAATGTGCATTCAGTTGTGCATTGGTTGAGTAAGCATCTTAAATATTTTTATTTGGAATAATGCTTGGGTACTTCCTCTTAGGGGGACCAGGAGTGAATTTCTTAAGGGCGGTTATGAACACCCTTGTCCTTGATGTTAAAGGGGGAGAGGTCTTGAGAGATTAAGATTGTTGCTATGTTGAGTAGTACAGAGATTGTTTTGTGTTTGTTGTTGATGAATGTTTCCATTAATGACAAAGGGGGAGATTGTTGCAAATGTGATGGTGATGTTGTTGAGTGGTTGTCATTGGTGTTTTTGATGTTCTTGGTATTAGAGATCCACAATATGTATTCCCTAAATCTTTGGTCCTCTAGAAGATGTGTTTTAGCATAGAGGATGTGTTTGTGATCTGAATATTTCTGGTTATCGAATATGGTGTTGATTGATGCTATTCATGTGTATTATTGTCCCATTATTATTTTTGGTGTATTAGGTAATTGATATTTGGCACTGGATTAAGTTAAAAATTTGAGGATGAGCAAGGGCTTATGGTGTAGCTTGTGTATCATATTTTGGGTCCAAAATTTGTACTGATTGTAACATGTTCATCTGATTGTTGATGTATGTTGTCGTATGGTCTACTCATTCCTTCCAACCACCGAAATGTTTAGTGTTAACCTCTTATAGATCTTTGTCTTGGCCGACTTGGAAGATCATGCTTCCCGAAAGACAATATATATATGAGGATGATTTGATTGAGTTAGGTATAGAAAAGGTTTGATATTATTATTGAAGATATGTGAGATTGGAAAGGAAAGATCTGACCATTTGTGATGTGTGTGATTGTGTTGGTTTTGAGGCACTGGAAGCAGTCTGGTTTTGTAGATTGTGTTTTAGTGGTGGATTCTTTCTTTCTTTCTCTCTTTCTTCGACAGTGAGCCTTTTTCTGGGCAGTGAGTCACCCTTTGTAAAAATCACCTTCACCAGTGTTTTATACTAAGAACTAACGTTCTCCATGGTTTTTCCCTTCTTGGGTTTTTTATATCATATATGGTGTTCATTGTGTGATTTGTTGTATGTTCATGTTTTCATGCTATATATGTGTTAATTAATTCTCTTGGTTTGGATCCGGATGTGAAAAGAATAAAAGAGATTGTTTTAAATTATCAACTGATTCACCCCCCCCCCTTAGTTGCCCAGATATTCAACAGAGGAAAATTAGGAGAGAGGAAAAGGTGGAGAAATTAATAATTAATAAATAATTTCTCTCACAAAAGGAGAATTACCCAATGACATAAATAATTTAATTGTGACACAAGACATAGGATAAATGAATTTATCCTAAGATAAATATTAGCAAAGGATTAATAATTAAATAATTATCTAACCCCAGGAGAGAGACATAAGCCAAGATGGTGTCATAAAAAAATTAACATGATCAGGATAAGGATTTAATGATTGACTTAATTGATTGACAAATTAACTAAAATTGATTGGAATCAATGCTCAAGATCGATCATAATGATTGAACTGACAAGGATAATTGACAAAGATAATTAAATGATTGATGGTTGATAAAAGATAGATAAAGGATAATTGATTGATAATGATCGACGATAAGACATTGAGAATTGATTGGAATTGATTGAGGTTGATGCTAATCGACATTGATCAGGGTTAAAATGACAATTAATGACATTGACACCTAACCATAATCATAAAATGACAATTGAAATTAGCATCGATAAAATCTAAATTTAAATGACTTAATAGGATCGAATAGGAAGAGAAAGAAAAAAAATGATACGATGTTGATAAATGATAGAGACTAAATATGCAACATAGAGGAAGTGTTAGTAAGCGTGAAAAACATAAAAGAAGGTAATGTGGACATGTTAACATGCAGTGACATAGGCATTGACCATTTTTTAGTATCTACAAAACCTTCAAGTGATGCTGCTAGGTTGTTCCATCAAAATATGTTAGGTGTAGACAAACATGTTAGACAAAAAAGTAAAAATTATGATATAACAGACACTGAGATAACATACAATGATCGAAAAGATAAATTGACAAGTAGATAAATGGATTTCGTTGGAATGGCTAGAAAGATATGCTAGATAGCCATGTGATAGGGTGACCTTAGATCATGAGATAAAAAAATATTTCGCCAATATGGGTAGCAAGTTGTGTTATGCTAAATAGCCATATGATAGGTCTACCATAGATCATAAGATAAAAATATATTTTGCCAGTACGGGTAGCAATTTGTATCATGCTAGATAGCCATACGATAGGGTGACCATAGATAGAGTGGATTTTCCCCCACAAAGGGAAATAAGATAAATAAAGATCTAGTGGTTTGGCCCCCACCAAAGTGATAAGATAAAAAGATCCAGTGACTCGGCCCCCACCAAAGCAGCCAGATTATAAGATCATTAGATAGCTAAACTAATATAATCATGATGCGAATGCAGAGATGCATGAAAAATGAAATGTAGAGACAAATGAAGATATGAAAACCCCCTTAGAATGGTATGTGTGACACACATGTCATTTTAAGGAGAGATGGTGTGTCACAAT
The DNA here is from genome assembly GCF_030272615.1 of Cryptomeria japonica. Classification (NCBI taxonomy): domain Eukaryota; kingdom Viridiplantae; phylum Streptophyta; class Pinopsida; order Cupressales; family Cupressaceae; genus Cryptomeria; species Cryptomeria japonica. The sequence continues at coordinate 443,888,868 of NC_081407.1, read as the reverse complement.
AGCATAATAAGATGTTTCTATGGAATGTCACCTTGTAATGCCTTATAACATAGCACCCATAAGATCAATAAAACACAAAGGCATAGGGAGATCTGCTAATTCAACATCAAAACCATAGCAGTAAAATGAGAAAGTATGTATCTGTGTATGAGTATTTCATCATGGTACTGAACTTTATGGATTATATGAAGAAGGCACGTGAAAACAAAAGAAAAAAGAAAAAATGGGTCAACATGGAAGAGAGCCTAAATGCCCCCAATGCTTCAAATGCATCATCCTCAATATCGAAAACCAAGATACGTCAAATAAAAGAAAAGTGATTAACAAATAGAAAAATATGACAACAAAAAATCCCCTATTTCCAAGAACCTACTAAGTGGTGGGTTCTTTGGGAGAGCACATAACATATAAAGACAAATAATGTCTCCTTTCCAAGTACCAACAAAGTAACTTAGGTCCTCTAGGAGGTAAGAAACAGATATAAAGCTAGTATGGGGGGAGCACAAATAGGAACACTCTAATATTTAAGATAAAGAAATGAAGGCATTGTCCTACAGTCCATCCACCAACAAATCTTCATCCTCCCAATCTTGATCATATGGGGAGGGAGGTCAAGACTAAAGAGGGACAACTACAAGGGTAGCATTGGGCATAGCACTAGTAGGAAGAGCTAGGGATGAGGTAGCTTCCACATTCTCATCCAAGAGCTCCTAAGAGGAGAGAGTCAATGATCATGTAAAGATCATAGAACATGCCAAAATATTCTCTAAAGAGTTAAACAAACACCCCTCAATAGAAGAGGTGGGTGACTCAGTCCGAGACGATGAAACGAGAGTCGCACTATCAACCTCCAAAAGAGGGACAAAAAAAAACTCTAGAGAAGGCAAAACTCCTCAACAAAACACATAGAAGAAGACAACAAAACTAAAATAGAGACAACCAAAGAAACAAAAACTAAAGGTTTCAGCATCGACTTCTAAAGATGAAACTCAAGCACAAATCCTTGCTCAAACTTTCTTTTTGGTTTCTATGAAGGTGATGGCCTTTGATCAAGTGTAGCAGACTCGAGTACCCCATGAAAACTTTGATGTAGAGGTGGTTGTGAAGTTTTCATGGGGTACTCAGATCAAAGGCCTTTGATCAACTGTAGTAGGCTCGAGTACACCAGGGATGTGAATCATTGCAACATGAATCCTTTTCCTTTATCTATATTAGGTACATGCATATGAAAATAAGGAGACATCAGAATTTGTGTGGTCTTAGGATGGTGAGGAGGTCTACCTTGGGAAATGGGTTTAACATCAACCCCCAATGAGGAAGGGGCAGGAGATGCAACTCACTACAACACAAGAATAGACAAAGCGGAAATTGGTGTAGGAGGAGGTAAAGAGAATACAAGTTTTTCCAATGAAGAAGTCAACTCCCTCATCTTATACTTGTAATATGTCTTATACAATAGGTCTCCATAGGAAAGCACAGGCCCAACTAGAGTAGGCTAGAAATGGTCCAATCTAAAACCCACATGGGTAATCAATGACTAAAATCTAGTGTCTTGGACATATGCATATTGCCCTCGTGAGGAAACTTCAAGTATTTATGCACAACTGAAGGGATTGATTTCATAGAAATTAACCAAGGAATACCTAGCTTAATTCAGAATGGGTTTGATTCAAAAATAACCACGAAAGTAGCTGAGACCGCTTTGGGTTCGACAAGGATTGTCAAAGTGGTATATCCGAGCGGTGGAATGGAAAGCTCGTCATGTATACAAAAAATGCATGACACTCATCATATCTTTCCCTACGTGAGCCATTAATGAATAAGGCCTCCTCTATAATATCAAATTGACATGAAGGATCTACCATCACACCTATGATAGTGTGATCATCAATCTTAGATAGAATATAAAACAGGGTAGGCTCCCCACTATGAGGAACATCCAAAGGTATAAAAGATACATCTTTATTTTGAACCCTTTGGCTAGGGGGCAAGATAAGAGTGATAGTGACCATGTTTACAATATGGGCCACCACCTAACTCAGAGTCTAATGATGCAAAAATGAAATTTGATGAATGGGATGGAAAAGGATCAGTATACATCTATAATTCATTATTTGTCTTATGAATAGAATTATTAGTTTTATGTTTATATGGTCCACTGTCTATATGGTATTAGACCAAGTGTCTAAAATGGATATAGCATTTGGTTTCATCCCCAAGCACACAATGATACTGATAGAATTTTTAACCATTGGACAATCTAGGATATGGTCTATTGTCAAACAATGGTCTAATCTCTAGAAGAGTTATGAGATTATCCTTCAAGATTTTATGCATGATAGTCAAATGGGATTCAAATAACTTTGTAAAAACTCAATTCTATGGTAGCTCCTACGTAGTTCTCTCAGTAGCCTAAGGAATAGAAAATATACTCGCTATCGCTCTTTTCTTTCTAAATCCTCCTTCAAAGGTGTCACCATGGGAGCTTGAGGAATATTCCCCAACATGAGTCATTGTGTGCTGATAATTACTAAGTGCAAAGCGTAAATTGGTAAAATTTAAATAATGGTTCAGAGCTAGCTTCTCCCCCAATGTCGACTAGTGGTTTTTGATAAACATCCTTTGTAAATCTCTATCTAGTAGGGCAAAAGGAATCTTTGTGGAGATTGATTGGTATCGAAAAAAAAACTCTATAATCTTCTCGTTGGGATTTTTCTTACAATGGACCAAGTCTTCTATGGTGACCTAGCTTCCAATGTTTCCTTGAAATCCTGTACAAAAAGCATCCATAAGTTGATTGAACTAACAAATAGAATAGTCAAGTAGTGAACTATACCATTCTAATGCGGTTCCTTTAAGGGACTAGGAGAATAGCTTCAACAACACAAAGTTGAGATTATGGTAATCACTACAAACTCATGAAAGCATTTATATGTGCATTAGGATCTCCTTCTTCAATGTACCTATCAAACTTAAGAGATTCATCTCCTTACAAATTGATTTTATTTAAGATACATTAATAAGACTATAAAAATATCAAGCGGGAAGAGATGACTAATTAGAAGAAAATCCCAAGTTGGTGAGTCATTGCTATAACTGTCCCATATTTTAAAGTATGGTGTTTAGTATAGGATTACTTGGAAAATGAGGTGAAGGAGGAGGCAAAGGTAGAGGTAGAGAATTACTACCTCCACCACCACCACCACCACCACTGATAGTAAGTCCAGAAGTAGTAGAAGTAATTTCTACTCCAATATACCTAAAGGACAGATTCAAAACATTAATTTAAGGTATCATATATCCACTGAAAAAAGATCAATAATAGATCTATCATTCACCATATGGATCATTTATTAATGGGTATTGACATCAATCTATGGACTAGTGGTGTTAGATTGATTATCCTGAACAATGATATTAGCAAGTGGTACATGATTTTTAACGAACATAGAGATAGCCCTTGACACTTCTAGGCCCTTCTTATCTAATATTAGCATATCCCTTAGATTATGAATAATAGAACTGGCTTGAGGAAGGATGTTTTCTCATTCAAGAAATCCCTTGAAGTCCTCCAAGTTTCTCTCTAGAGAATGAACCTGGTTTAATGAAACTTCAACAACATATTCATGATCAACAGTAGGTGGAGATTGCAAAGGACTATTCATAGGAGTGTTGGTTTGTGAATTATGTGTAGAAGAACCCTTGGTCATGATTCTTTTAAGTGGTCATGAGGCAAAAATATTATTTGTATTTGGTGTATCTGTGAACATCGACCCTGGCCGAGTCAGACTATAATGATCTTGAGGGATACTCTTTCTAGTAGTTCTCCTTACAACAACCCCAATAGCTCTGGGTCATAAAGATCATAGAAAAACCTCACATCAACAATTTAGAAGAGGGGAAAGAAAGAAACATGATATTAATTTGACATTGAGCTCACCAAAATGTAGAGGGGAAAAAGTGAACCATTCTAATAGGTGGGTGACCACCGACCAAGGACTAACTAATCAACCTCTCCACTCAGGATGCAATACAAAGTCTAGGATTGTTAGGTACCTCTTAGATGAAACTTAATGTGTCATAGAGGCTCTCTGATGTAACTTAGTGACACTTTTTATAAGGACACACATGCAGGTCTAAGACAACAGCTCGACATAGTGGCATCTTGTACGGACAAAGTCATAAAGTCTATATAGAGAATGAACTATTACGAAAGCATGCTTAGATAATAAAATTGAATGAAATAGCAATACAAAAGGTAAATATGACTAAATATCAAATAAAAAAAATGAAACTTGGGAATAGGTATGATCTCACAACCGGTCCATGCTTGAAGTCTCCAACTAGCTCCCAAAATCTACTCAGCAACCTACATACAAGGTGAATGAAGACAAAAATGTTGTGGTTGTGTTTTAGAGACCTGTCACAGTTAGACCCCCATTTTGGTGTTTCCACCTCCACCTACAGCCAAGATAGATAGATAGATAAAATGATAGATAAAAGATACAACAAAAGTATCTCAACAAATATGATATGGAGATGATGAGACATAAAGGAAGAAGAAGACTCCCCTTCCACACCCAAAGCGAGAAGCATGTTGGATGAAGAAGAAGAATAAGCTAGTATTTTTCAAAGCATAGTAATAATTCTAGAAATACATGAGAGCCAAGAGAACACCAAGAGACATTAAAAGTGAGTGAATGAACAAGCATGTGAGTAGAAGCAACAGGTTTCAAATAGAATTCTAGTGAGAGATCAAGAGACAAAAATGAGGCCCAAAATGGGAAGATAAACATGTTGGAACAAAAATTGGTATCAATGGTCATGGATAGGAATTATAGGCATCTTCTAGGTGTAGATGTAATGCTTAAACAACCACCTTTAGGATTTTAGGCTCACAAGATGCTAGCACGTCATGTGGATGCCTCCATAGTGCACTAGTGTCTACAAGTCAAACAGTTCATAGGGGTAGTAAAATGACAAGGCAAAGGCTGATAAGGCAAGTGAGATGGACAAAACGACAAAGCGGTCAAGAATGTCTCAAAATAGCGTAAAGTAGAGGTGCTTATGTAGCATAGAATTACACAAGGTGCAATTTATGACACTATAGTTGTTAAATTTCCATGAAGAGAAGAGCATGAAAAACCTAAGGAAAAATCTTAGAGAGATTTATGAGGTTGTTTAATCCATATTAAATAAGTTATTCTTGTGGAAGAAGTTGTTTTCTCTAAGGATGGAAGAAGAAGGATTCATGGATGATCACTTGAATGAATTTAACATGTGAGTTTCCTAGTTGGAATATGTTGGTGCAAAGATGGAGTATGAGGATCATGTTGGCAATTGACACTCATTTCATTGGTTTCAATATGTTTTCATTGATGGCAACATGTTTTGACTTCATATTTTGGTTTAGTAGTGTAATGGAAGACACTTCACCGTCATCGGCACCGGTAGGTATCCTCACCAGTTGGAAGGAATTATTTGGTTACAGGTATTGCAGGCCAACATGACTTCATTAGGATACAGGTATTGGAGGTCGACATCATTTGGGAGATCCAGCATCAACAATTGATTTTGATATTCATGTATTTATGTTATTGAGCCGACATGTATACTCATATTGTAATTATTTATGTAAGCCAACATAAGGCATGAAGTTTGTAAAGGGTATATAGGTCAGTTGATTATATCATTTTGTGAGATATGAATATGTAAGGTTATGGAATGTAATGGAGATGCGAAATATCTAAGAGAGATCATGTATGTAAGGGTATTCTAGTAAGGGTTTAGGGTTTCAAATCGGAATAGACAAAACTTAACCGAAACTGTATTCAGGCATATAAGATGCTATCATTGTAGTTCAATCATTTATTCGGATTGTAGTTTGGATTTTTATGTAGTCAGTGAGGCTCCTTTTGTGATTGAGAAGTGTGCTCTAGGCTGTAAGCCTTCCTGCAAGTGCAGGCCCCTATATTTTGTAATATCTCTTCATATGGCCAGTGGATTAATATTGTGGGTCACAAATCCCACTGTGGTTTTTCCTCTTTGAGGTTTTCCATGTATAATTCTTTGTGTTATGGTATTCATTTGTGTGATTGGCTTATTGGTTGCTTTAATTCTTTCAATCTTATATGTACCGGTATACCGGTTGGTGAATGCATGTTTTAATAAGGTTAAAATTGATCATTCTGGGTAGAACACTGATTCACCCTCCCCCCCCCCTCTCAGTGTTCTTGGATTCCAACAATTGGTATTAGATCCTTGTGCCTCGAAGGAAGCTTAACAACTTGAGGGAGATCTTGAATTCAAAATCCATGGATATGACTTTGGAGAAACAACTTGAGGAAGCACTTGAAGATTATGATTCTAAAAGGATGAAGAACTTGAAGTTACAAGATGAATTGAATTCTTCTTAAGAATTCATTCTTGTCCTATAGGAGAGGTAGTCATCTGTTCAAGCTACGAGGAAGGAACTTTTGCAGAATAAGGATAATGAAGAGAAAGATGCCCTTACTGAAAGATGTCAGAAGCTGAGTCAGGAGAACATGTTTATGAGGAATGAAATGTAAGCCTTAACTATGAGGTTGTCTAACGAGATTGAGGACCGGAAGAAAAAGGAAGAAAATCTTGTTGTATCTTTGAAAACAAACTTGAAGAATGTGGTAGGTTGGTTCATGAAAATTACATGTTGAGAACTGATTTAGTACAATCATAGAGTAATGAACAAGAACTTGAGAGACAAATAATAATTCTAAGAGATGATTTGACTATTTCAAGTGAGTATAAAGAAAAATTCAATGTTAGTTTAGCACAACTTGATGATTTATTGAAGAGTCAAAGACAAAATGGAGATTCCAGTGGACTTGGATTTGAACAAGGATAGAGTTTCAGTACTACAAATGAAGATCAAAACTATAAGGCACCAGTAAGGCATCTTAATGCTTATAAATTTAATGGTAGATGCTTTGTTTGTAACAAATTTGGTCACATGGCTAGGCAATGTAGAAATAGAGCAAATCAAAACCCTGATTCTGCTCCCGCTCAATGCTCTAAATGTAATAAATATGGTCATAAGATAGAAGATTGCGAAATGAATGTTAAATGTTATAAATCTAGAAAATTTGGACATATGGCTAATCAGTGCAAGTCAAGCAATTATACCAGTTTTAGCAAAGCAATTCAAAACAACAATGTTACATGCTATGCATGCAATGAGATTGGACATATTCCTAAGTTTTGTAGAAGCAAAAATCCATCGGTTGGCAATGATGGATCAAATGATAAAGGGAAAGAGAAGGTAAATGAAATCCAGAAAGAACATATCAAGAAATGGGTCAGGAAGACAGAAGATCAATTAGCAGATGGAAATGCACCAATTACTCAACCGACGAAGAAGATTTCTCCTACACCGGCAAGAAGATCACCCGGTAAATGAGGTAGATGCCTTAGGGGTAGGCAAAATTCATGATGATACTGCATATGCCTTGGGAATTGGTTATGGAATATGTTCTAGACATTGGAGATTCTTACCTAGCATGGAGATGTTTGATAGAGATCCAGTATCTTTCACCGACAGTCATTCATATTGTAGATCAGGAAATTGAAAATCATCAAAACAATAACAATTAGGACAACCACAAAACCTAAAGCTTCTATGAAAGCAATCCCAATCCAATCAATGAAGACATAAAGATAAGATATTCAAATCAAATGAAATCAAAGCAAACCGACGCAGATATCTCCTTCATGTGGCTTCATTTTTCTTCTTTCACCTTCAAATTTGATGTGGATCTCACCTACAAGTGCAAAATGCAAGTGGAAAGCAAGTTGTTGAGAGATGAAATTTGCAGTATAAGGTTACTCGAAAATGTGATTGATTCTCCTTTTTCATTGAAGAAAATCATCCAATTTATAGACAAATTGGAGAGAGGACAAGATTAGCATGAAGAGATTTGAAAGGAAATTCAAATCAAGAATGGAAAAATTATGACAAATGTATGACAATTTCTATGCAAGGTGTATGACAAATTATGAAAAATTATGAAAAGATTGAAATGCCATTCCCATGATAAAAGGGAAGAGAGAAAATAGCCTCCATGATTGCAACAAATGGAAGCATAAACATAGGAGAAAATGAGGGAATGAAATTAGGGGAAATATTAGAAAAATTAAAGAAAAATAGGAGAAATAGAAATTAGGAATTAGGAGAAATTAGCAAATTTGAAAATTGAGGGAAAAGATGAAATAGAAATTAGGTGAATTAATTAATAGGCTTTCATCCATTAATAAATTCATGAAAGAGACCTAGGACTAAATAAATAGATTTATTTACCCCACAAAGAAGAAGAAAAGGAAAAAATGAACAAATCATAAAACCCTATAAATAAGAGGACAAGGAATTAGGTCAAGACAACAAGAAATTAATGTAGGTTCAATCATGATTCTGATGGACAAAGGACCAATGTTGATCAATGATTGAGATTGGTTGACAAAAATCAATGACAAATTGACCAAGATTGACAAGGAGATCAAATTGATAGGTGCCAATTGATGAGGAACAATGACTAATCGATCCAAATAGACATGATTGAAAAGGACAAGGATTGATGATGAATCGATCGCAAAATGACAAGATTGACAAGGACAAAGATCGATGACGAATCGATTGCAAAATGACGAGATTGACAAGTTGATAATCGCAAATGATTACTAACAAGATAAAGATGATTGAAAGATTGACAAGAGGACAAAACCTAATTCTATCATCGATTAGGATTGACGATGTCCAAAATTATGATAAATGAGTACGCACCATGATGCGACAGGATAAGATCGACCAAAATCATGACTGAAGATTGCTATCGACAAGACCTAATTCGAAAGCGATAAAAATGAGGAATGTAGAAGAAGGATTCGATGCTTGTAAATGATAAAGACCATGTGCGCAACATAGAAGAAATGTTAATGCGATGCAAGAACCCTAAAATAAGGCAATGCGCAAATGTTAAAGTATGACTCCACAAGCGTTGACCATTTTTAGATGTCTACATTTTGCCCCTCTTTAAGACAATGTGATTCTAAGCATTGTTTCAAAGAACAATAATGAAAATGCCCCAGACAATAACAATAACATATGCATGCCCCCTCGAGGAATTCGCCAGAAAAATCCAGAAAAGAGGCCAAGTGATCGATAAGAATGACATAAGACGATAGGTTTGAATGGATCAAAAATCGAAGGTCGGATGCACAAAGGACAAGTAGTGGAAGGTGCAAAAGACCGCGACCATCATAAGATAGAGAGCATGCAGGTCCATCTAGGTACTAACAAAGATCTATATAGGAGACAAGGAGAAGGAAAAGAGTTCATTTGCACTTGCCAAAGTGGAGGAGTTGTTGCTCAGGAAAAAGGACCCTTGCAAAGAGATGGTGAACATTCCAATGGCAGATCACCTTGGGGAACATGTACGCACCTACAGATGACTGGACAATGTGGGAGCAGCGGTATGTAGCTCAAAAACCCATATGTTCAATTTTAGGAATTTTGCTTGATTGCAGGACATTGTGGGGCCCACGAGGGAGGGAAAAATGTAGATCTGCGCTTGTGTGGGCGCATTCTGTGCCTGTGTAGAGATGTTCTACGCCTATGTAGAGATGTTCTGCACCTATGTAGAGATGTTTTGCACCTATGTAAGGTACACAGGCGTAGCTTGATGCTGCACAAGCACAAGACATTGTGCACAGGCGCAATTGTGCACTTATGACTGAACTAGACCAAACGAACTGCGAAGACTGATGGAAGAAATGTTAGTAAGAAGAAATTAGACAGAAGACAGTTAGAGATGAAGGAAAACTTGCTTTCACAAATGCACATAAGTAGGTGAGAACCTTTATTTATTGTAGCAAAGCGGATGCAGAGCATCATGGCATTGAAGGCCAGAGCTAGAACGCAACCCCTTTTGCAAAAGACAGACACATCTCACACAAGGAATGAGTGAAGCATCCTAGGGTGCATACATCAAGGGTCAAGGTATGTGCGGCATTCACAAAGTGAACGTACTTATCACAGACACCCAATGATATAGTTGCCTCAGTTTGTGACAAACATTCCACAAACAACAAACACACCCAAAAAAAGGAAAGGGACCATGAACCATCTCGGTCACTCTAAATCACTCAGTGACATCATCAAGCAACATAGGAACATGATCGAAGCCAAAGATAAATCAGTAAAAGATAAGACACACAAATTCAACCAAGTCAAACAAACAGTCTGATTGTCATTGTCAAAAGTGGAAAACAAGAATGATCATGCTGTCTGGTTTCAGGGAATGTGGTACCCCGTCGAAGACAGGACATAGTCTAGTTTCAAGTATACCACACCCTGTATAAGACCCATGATAATGTTGACAAGGACCAATGGTAATGTTGATGCTATTTTGATTGATGTGAAAACTGTGATCAGGTTCAATGCTTGCTTGGTCAAACAGTTCATCTGTTAATGCGTGATTTCATTAAAGCACAATGTTTGATTGATTGTCATTGGATGTATGCTCAGCAATCTGTCTATGCACAAAGGGGACCATTTATTGACAAAATACAAAATGCCAAAGAAATTGTTTTTGGATTTTGATGTTTTCCACTTTGTAGGAATTTCGAGTCTTTTACAATTTTTTTGTTCGTTTTTCAGGACTTTATTTGACTTTTTAGGGATTTTTTCAGGACATTATTTGATTTTTAGGGATTTTTCCAGGACATTATATGATTTTTAGGGATTTTGACATTTTTCAAATTTTATTTTTTTTATTATTTCAGGACATTTTTTGAATGTTATGATTTTGTCCCCAGTGTCTAGCAAGGCAAGGAATATGATAGGTGAATAAATTGACTTTCTGAAATATTGGTGGATAGAGGGAAGACAAAGGCCTTTTATCATGGAGACAATACGAATGCAATTTTCAAGGGCTATTGCGTGATGGGACAAGAGACTGGATATGACAATGTAAACCAGGAACATGGCATGAGGGACATGTCAAGAGGTTTTTGAAACTATGTGTAAATTTTGCATCCTTATGTCAGATCAAGATCAAGGAATGAAAAAGAGTGTATGGATAGTGATAAGATATGGATAGGATAAGCAAGACCAAGAATGGATAAGGGACATGGACTGAAGGTCGGGATTGGCTAAGGGATAGTGGCAGAAAGTTGCAATAAGACAGGGAATATGGATGAAAGGTTGTAATAATCAAATGGATAAATACCAAAAGCTATGATAGGATAAAAGCTGCAAACAAGATGCATGATGCTCATGATGATCCTCAGCCTTGTCAAGATCAAAAGTGGAAAGGAAAACTGGACATGAGGGACAATAGTATATGAAGGGTAATGACAGGGGTTCGATAGGATAATGGAACAATGAAGGACAAAAGGATATGATAGGATAAAAACTGTCCCCAAGTATGGTATGCAAGAAGTTCATAGATTACGCAAGACACCTATTTGCTAGGTTTTCACCATGGTACTTTCCCAAGGCACCTGTTTGCCAGGTTTTCACCAGTGGACGAATTATTTTTTCTTTACTTTTTTTTTTCTTTTTCTTTTTTCTCACTTTTTTTTTTTTTGGATTTTGACATTTTAGTCGAAAATGGACACATGATAGGGGATGGAAGAAGGACTCAAACATCTTTTTGTTTGGATAGTAGCCTTGAAAAAATGGACCATGACCTTTAAAAGTATGCTCAAAGATGTTGGTAGGATAAGGACATGGAAAAAGAGATGAAATTAAGGCAAAGATTTATGCAAAGGATGGGATCAAAGGGATCGAAGGATGGAAAATATGCATTGGATAATGGATAGGGTATTGGAAGAATTGGGCTTCACTGGATGGAAATGAAGGCAAGATCAACATTGGAACACACCTTGATGGGTGGTGGATTGATGGAGGAAAAATGGATTTCAGATTGTGAGATTTGGATGGAGGAATAGCTTGGGATTTTGGGACATAAGGGCCCAAAATGGATGAAGAAGGTGATGGAGGAATAGCAGCTTTTGATGCCAAGTTGGATGTTTCTTTAGGCTTTTGTGCTTCAAGGAGCCACTTAGGGATCCACATGGTTTTTGATTTTTCATGCTTTTGTGGTTCCTTGGAGTGCATTGCCAACACAAGGGATTTAGGAACCCATATAGATTTTAACTCTTGTTATTGAGAAATGGGCCTTTGTGACCTTTTGGATTTTTCCTTTACTTTTTGGATCATATTTTTCTTTGTTTTGACATGTTTATTATATTAGACATGTTGATCCTTGAATACATGTGGATTTCTAGACTTATGACATTTATACTTGGAATCCAAATTGCTTGGAGGGGGAAAGGAATGCATGGATGGATATGAATGAAATGGAGTTCTTTTGGATTGATGAAATTTACTCAAGGATTTGTGCCTTTACTGACCTTGCATAGAGGATGAAGGAATATAAGGACCTAAGATGGGGAAGGTGTATGTTTTGATTTTGATGGAGGGATACCAATGTCTTGAGAGTGAGTTGTGTAGACATGACCCTTAAAATTTTCTTTCATATTGAGGAGTTCTTTCCTATGAAGGTCTACCCCTTGGCCTTTATGAATATCTTGACTTGTAGGATACTCTTTTCTTTTAGAGGAAGAAGACGCAAGTCCATTATGAGGTGGATATGATATGAGAGAAATAATGAGATCTTGAAGTGGATCGGATTGCACCAAAGTGGAAGAACCCATTATGCATGTCCAGGGTTCATGAACATCTTGCACTAACACGTTAGAATCATGAGGGGGATTAGGATCATGAGGGGGACTAGGATTGTGAGGGGGACTAGGATTGTGTGGTGGACATGGATCAATGACAGGATATTCAAGAGATGGAATGGGATAAATAATGGGATTATTAAAAGAAATGAGATCTTGGAGTGTATATGGAGGATTAAGACAAGGAGATGGAGGAACAAAAGGATATTGTGGAGGATTTAAAGGAATAATTTGATCTTGACAAGGAGGAAGATCATTGGAATCCTCTTTAAAGTTTCTTTGCGCTGGACTTTTAATGGGATCATCATAAAGGATGGAAAGGATATCTTGATCTTTCTTAGGAAGTGGAATGCCAATGGGATATGAAAGGATATTTTTTTCATGAAATGGAAGGGGATCGTTTGGGATTGGATGGACTAGGATATCTTGATCTTGCTCAGGGAATGGAGTGTCAATAGGACTTTGGATAGGATGGACAAGAATAGGGGAATCATCGTGAGTGTCTGGGAACATGGGGTCCTGATCAACAATTGGATGGGATGATAAGGTTTCAAGATCTTGATCTTCATCTATTTCAAGACATGTTTCTTCATGCTCTAAATTATCCTCTTGACATGGGGTTGGACTTTGGATGTGCATGGGGGATTCTGACAAGGAATCAATGTTTCGGCATGAAGAAAATGCACTTTGAACATTTGTGATGGATTCTGGCAAGGAATCAATGCTTGAACATGAGGAAGAGGGACTTCGAATGGGGTCCTCTAAAACAAGTAATGGCAATAAAGTGCATGGTGGCATTGGGTCTTGTATTTCTAAAACATGGCAAGGATGTGCATCATGAATTGGATTATCTTCGCAATCAATTATGGATAGCCCTTGGATAATTTCATCCTTGGGTGTATTGTTTGATGAGGACAATATGGAAGGTTCTTGTGAAACTTCTAAAGGTGTAGGGATAGATGCCATTGGAGAGTCAATTTGTTTGTTGGGGGATGAGGCATTGCTAGACATAAGTGTATTATCTTGAGCTTCCTCAAAGAACTCACTTGGTAATTTCCTTAAGATCCTTGCAATAAGGCCACCTTTCTTTTGAGGTTTTGACATAGTTGTATCTGGAATTTGAACTTGTTTGGAAAGGAGTTGGTTTTGGTTTGATGTCATGTTTTGATTTCGAACTAGATGTTGATCAAATTGGTTTGACATGTTCAAAATTTGTCTTGGTGCATGTTGCAAGTTTTGTTTTTGAATTTGTGATTGTAGTTGTTGATACTAAGTTTGTTGTCGATAATTAATAGTTGGTTGGACATATTGTTGAAATTGGACCATTGGTTGTGTTGGTTGTATATGTTGGACCATTGGTTGTGTCTGTTGGAAATGTTGGAACTGTTGAACAATTGGTTGTGATGGTTGAAAATGTGATTGATAGTAAACACCTTCTTGTTCTTGTTGTGGAGGCACATAATGTTGTTGTCTCTTTTCTTGAAATTGTTTCATCATCTCTATTCGTGAGAGGAGAGCTGGTATGTTTGATTGTTCAATAAGAGATCTTACATCAATTGGCTCAAAGTTTGGATTTTGACCTGGAAATTTTTGAAACATTTTGGACATTTGTGATCTATTCTTCTCAATGTTTTTCACTTTTTTTTCCAAAATCTCCTTTTCTCAAGCTAGTTTCTCCTCTAGTTTTTGTATTTGGACATTTACATCATCATGATAAGTTTGATCCAAGTTTTGAGACATGTATAGATTGGATTGACATGATTGATTTCTCAATTGTGATGACATGGCTTCGTAAGAAGGTTGAGACCTCATTTCAACAAACATGTCACTATGCAATGCAACTAATGGGATTGACAGATGCAACCTAAAAGGATGACAATGCAACTTAATGTTTTTGTACCTTTTGAATTTTTGGAGACAAACTTTTGAAATGCAAAGCTAAAGACACGACCTTGGGAAATTGAAATGAAGTCAAGGCCTTAAAGGACAAAGGACCAAATGACAATAGGACAAATTGACAATGTCTCACCTATATGCTTGTATACTAAGCTAGGTTTGACAAAAATGATATTAATGAAAGGACAAATTTTAGACAAGGTCAAGACTCCCTAACAACAACTTAGGATATCATCCAAACTTTTGATTTTGTAAGTTTGACAAACCAAATTTTTGAGACTAAATGCAAGAAGGCAATGATTATGACAATGACTTAGGATATGATATGAAAATGATCTACGGATATGATATGACAAGGATAATGCACGAATGTCACCTAAATGGAAATCTAGCTTGGATATGACAATGAAATGCAAACTTAGGGAAATGATTTTGAACCTAAGTGCAAAATGAGGACGCTTGCAATGAAAAGGACTAAAATGAAGGGAGATGACAATATGCCCTAGGACCTAAGTTGGACTATGCAAAACCTAGCCTAAAGTGACATGAATTTTGAAACAAAGATATTCAATGTTTTGACAAGCCATGTTCAAATGTTGGATGAATACTTGGACAAATTTGGACTTTTGTTTGGATTTTGTTTTGAATTGAAGGTTGTTGATTTTGAAAACCCAAGTTGATTATGAGCACTTTTGACAATCACGGAAGACAAAAATGTTTGTTTGACTTTGACTCAAGACAATCAAGCACATTCACAACAAATCCTATGGCTGGCAAGGGAAATATCTGTTGAATCCTCTAACCATAAAATACAACACTCAGCTGGATAGCTAGATGCTTGGTAGCATTGGCTCCCCCTTACAGTGCACTCACTTCTCAGGCATACCAAGCTTCGAGTTCAAGGGGTATCATTTCCCAAGAACTTGCTATCTCTAACTAAGGAGTACATGAGAGGTGTCTTTGGCATGTGCGTATCACAACGCCTGAGCCAACAGATAGAAGGATTTTGGCATCTAAAAACAAGAGATTCTAGTAAGGGCATGCGTTCGGGTGGGTATTGATCCAGCGAATAAATTGTTGCAATACCATTCCAGCACCCGTTGTCTACAACTTTCGTTGCATCCACAGTTATTTAGAGTGGTTCGAAAGAGCTTGGCTTTAGCCCGTCACCACTTTGGGTCATTCCCTCTAACCAATGCCTGTGCGAGGTGCCAGGAAAATCGAGAGGTAGGCTCAGTTCTAAGGGTTAAAACATGCAGTCAAATTAAAAACAGACAAAGCATGCATGGTGTTCATTAACCTTTAAGAAATGAAATGTGCAACTACTTTAAAAATCGCAAACAAGATGTTTTAATGAGAGTCTTTGACCGCATCCTGCATAAGATTTGTTAGTAGTTGCATTTTTAGTCTTCGTCACACGTAACGCCAAGATGCTACATAGAGAATTAGCACCAAAGAAAAACCAGAATGCAAGAAATAGAATGAAAACAAACAAATTTGCAAGTAAAAACAACTGATTTCACCTATGTTTCTGGCCTTGCACAGGCGCATAATGCCTCAACACACGCGCATAACCCATCAACACAGGCGCATAAAACTTCAACACAGGCGCAGAATGCCTCAACACAGGCGTAGAACCCATCAACATAGGCGCAGAAGTGCCCAGAGAGCTCCGAGTCGCCCTATTTCTTGAGTTTTTCACCTACAAACAGCTCAAAAGCACTCAAAACATGGTTAAGGGGTTAGTTCACATCAGGTTCACCAAAATGTAGATCAGGAAATTGAAAATCATCAAAACAATAACAATTAGGACAACCACAAAACCTAAAGCTTCTATGAAAGCAATCCCAATCCAATCAATGAAGACATAAAGACAAGATATTCAAATCAAATGAAATCAAAGAAAACCGACACAGATATCTCCTTCATGTGGCTTCATTGTTCTTCTTTCACCTTCAAATTTGATTTGGATCTCACCTACAAGTGCAAAATGCAAGTGGAAAGCAAGTTGTTGAGAGATGAAATTCGCAGTATAAGGTTACTCAAAAATGTGATTGATTCTCCTTTCTCATTGAAGAAAATAATCCAATTTATAGACAAATTGGAGAGAGGACAAGATTAGCATGAAGAGATTTGAAAGGAAATTCAAATCAAGAATAGCAAAATTATGACAAATGTATGACAATTTCTATGCAAGGTGTATGACAAATTATGACAAATTATGACAAGATTGAAATGCCATTCCCATGATAAAAGGGAAGAGAGAAAATAGCCTCCATGATTGCAACAAATGGAAGCATAAACATAGGAGAAAATGAGGGA
This sequence comes from Cryptomeria japonica, assembly GCF_030272615.1. Classification (NCBI taxonomy): domain Eukaryota; kingdom Viridiplantae; phylum Streptophyta; class Pinopsida; order Cupressales; family Cupressaceae; genus Cryptomeria; species Cryptomeria japonica. The sequence goes on along the minus strand of NC_081407.1, from coordinate 443,871,873 downwards.
ATGAAATTAGGGGAAATATTAGAAAAATTAAAGAAAAATAGGAGAAATAGAAATTAGGAATTAGGAGAAATTAGCAAATTTGAAAATTGAGGAAAAAGATGAAATAGAAATTAGGTGAATTAATTAATAGGTTTTCATCCATTAATAAATTCAGGAAAGAGACCTAGGACTAAATAAATAGATTTATTTACCCCACAAAGAAGAAGAAAAGGATTAAATGAACAAATCATAAAACCCTAGAAATAAGAGGACAAGGAATTAGGTCAAGACAACAAGAAATTAATGTAGGTTCGATCATGATTCTGATGGACAAAGGACCAATGTTGATCAATGATTGAGATTGGTTGACAAAAATCAATGAAAAATTGACCAAGATTGACAAGGAGATCAAATTGATAGGCGCCAATTGATGAGGAACAATGACTAATCGATCCAAATAGACATTATTGAAAAGGACAAGGATTGATGACGAATCGATCGCAAAATGACAAGATTGACAAGGACAAAGATCAATGATGAATCGATCGCAAAATGACGAGATTGACAAGTTGATAATCACAAATAATTACTAACAAGATAAAGATGATTGAAAGATTGATAGGAGGAAAAAACCCTAATTCTGTCATCGATTAGGATTGATGATGTCCAAAATGATGATAAATGAGCATGCACCATGATGCGACAGGATAAGATCGACCAAAATCATGACTGAAGATTGCTATCGACAAGACCTAATTCGAAAGTGATAAAAATGAGGAATGCAGAAGAAGGACTCAATGCTCATAAATGATAAAGACCAAGTGCGCAACATAGAAGAAATGTTAATGCGATGCAAGAACCCTAAAATAAGGCAATGTGCAAATGTTAAAGTATGACTCCACAAGCGTTGACCATTTTTAGATGTCTACACATATCAATAATAGATTAGGATTTATTGGACATTAAAAGGTTGAATTCACTTCATTTCTTATCACTTTTCATTTAGAACGAGTCAGAGTGATTTAGAGAAAGTCTAAGGTGATTCAGAGAAAGTCTAAGGTGATTCAGTGCAATCGATATATTCTTGAGTGATTTCACCAGCGATCAAAAGAGTTCTTTAGGGTTTTTCACCAACAACTGTTTCTCAAGTATTCATCTTTCATCATGGAAGTGGGGTCATCCTTTGTACCTACTTTTATTGTGAATCCTATTATTGTTGAGGTCAAGGACCGTCCTAGGCTTATTTTCAAGCGATATCTGCATATTTCTACTTTGGATGATTCAATTGGCACATTTTCCCATGTCCCAGAAGTAGTTGTATATGTTGAAGATGTCAGAGCTTACATTCATTGTCACATTAAGGATTTGGGAACTAGTGATATTAAGAGAAAGTATATGAGTGAGTTAATGGGAGATTCGGGAAAGATTAAGCCAGAGTACCAACATATTGAGGATCTAGGGTTTACCGATATTTTGGATATTCTAAAATTTGAATATGAGATTGTAAGATATGTTTTGAGCAGAGTGCATGGAGAATTTATCTGGTTGGATAGACCATATAAGATCTTGAAGGAGGCCATCAAGGCAATCACTGGTTTATCGCTGGTTGGACAATGTCCTCAAAAGAAAGTTTCTAATGATCAGGTCAATAAGATCACCGATGCAACATTAGACAAGCGATCAATGAGGGTTAGTACTATCATCGATAGAGATATCAGATTCGGAAGCATGATTATTGGTTACAAGGTAACTCAGTCAAACTGTTTGAATTATGTTTCTATCTCTTGTATTTATGTAGCACATAAGATGATGAGAGAAAATGAGAAGTTGGATCTATGTGGATGGATGTTGGATGAATTATTAATTAACCTAGGGAAGATCAAAGGAGAGAAGAAGGGAGCATTCCAGTATGGTAATCTTATTGTCTTCTTAATGTTATTTTTCATTAATGAGAATCCCAGTTTTGGAAAGAGACAATAGGCATTTGGTATCCTGATAGGAAGACAACTGAAACAATCTATTGCTACATTGGGTAGTCAATGAGATGACAAAGTGTGGGGTTACTTTAAGGAATTCCAAAAGGCTATGAATTCTAGGGAGAGGGTTCCAAAGAACATTGTTGAGAAATACTCAACCAAGATATGTTTCATGGTTAAGAAAGATGAAACTTTGATGGACGTTGTCAAGCCCTGAAAGATTTGTATTGAAGAGATGGGTTATGAAGTTGATGCACAGATTCTAGATGCTTATGCAAAGTTGTTAATTGATGAATCTATTGATGAAGTTGAGAAAATGTTTGGTACTGCTAAGCAGAAGAAGCAAGAGGTTATAAATGAGTTCAACTGGAAGAAGAGGGAGAAGTAGCAAGGAAAGGCAAGCAAGTTTGTGGAATAGGTTTCACAAGACATCAAGGCATTAATTGATGTTGTTTCAGAAAAAGGAAGGAAGAGAAAAGAACCAGAAATATTTATTGAGACTATTCCATCAGAATCTGGATCTGATGATGACACACCCTTAGCATTTAAGAGGGTATTGAGGAAGAAAAGTGAAGAGACTAAGGTGGAAGCATATAAGCAACCAGTTAGTAAGGTTACAATCAAGGTATCGGCATAGAAGAGAGCTCCTACAGAAACACCTTCTACCTCATCCGGTACTGGAAGAAGAAACAAGAAGGATGACACCAATCTTGCACTTGTATCTGGTAATGTAACTATTATTCCACCCAAGACTTTTGCAGAATTGGTTGATGAAATTAATAAAGATGGCATGTTGAACAATGTACAATTTTATTATGAGCATTTAGATAATGATGAATAGAGAAAAGGTGAGGAAGCAGTTTTATTGTATTTGGATATTTATAAGAAAGCCTTGTTAGAAATTGAAAATCAAATACCAGCACAGTTATATGGCAAATTAGATGCTAGAAGATTATCAGCAATGGAGAAGGACAAGCATATAAAGATTCAAGAGTTGTTAACTATTTGTGCTTCTATTACTCCCGAGGGGATGGATAGGACTCTTGAGGTTGCAAACAGGAAGATTTTTCACAACAAGCACAAAATAGTAAGTCTTATGTTAGGTAGGGTTAATGAGATAGTCAAGGAGACCCACAAGGCATGGGTTCAATTCTTTGCGGCAAACCCTGGTTTTTATACTTCATCGAAAGCTAAAATAGATACTACAGACATCCCAATTGAAGGGAAAGGCAAAAGTATAATGAGTACCACATCTACAATTTTGAAAAATATTAAGATATTGGATATTGAGCCCCTGGTAGAAACTAATGTATAGGAAAATATTGAGATACCCATAGAATCAGAGAGTGTAAAGGTTGCAAGTGTATAGGTTACTAATGTTGAGGATAATAGTCCTCCAAATCAGAATGTACAAGTTGAGGACACAGTTCCTAAGGAGGAACCGATAGTTACTGAGAATGCACCAAATGGCGAAGCCACCGGTGCAAGTGAGGAAGCTATAAAAGTTAAACCATCGGAGGAGAAGAAAGAGGAATCCAGTAGGGAATCAGTAGTGATCCCATCATTGTTGTCAATTAACACCTCGCAGGTTGAAAAGAAAATCATAACAAAGATGAGTTCTACTGAGCTCGTGATGATGGCCACACAGAAAATGATGAAGGATCTATGGAAAAATGAGTTATTGATTAGTCTATCCCAATTTTGCATAGACTTATCCCAAACTACAAATTTGACAAAGAAGCAAACCCATTCAGAAAGCTTAAGATAACCACTAAGCACATTTCAAAGGACTTTTAGTCTTTATAGCAGATATCAAACTAGCAGGCACTGGAGAGGTTTACACAGGCTAAGAGAGAAATATTTGATCATATGATTGAGTCGGAGAGGAAGGAGATTAATGATAAGTTGAAATTGATTCATAATTCTTTGAGGAAGTGTACTAATATTTATAGAGTATGTTATAACACAGGTGTACTTACATCAGAGATAGATAAAGGGATCAAGGATATTTAGGAGAAGATTGTAGGTATAGTCAATTCTTTTGATGGTTCACATTCATTGACTACATCTATAGATGGATAGATTTTTGTTTTGGAAGCTCAAGTTTAGCTCTTCAGAGGGAAAAAGATAAAATCATAAGGAGAGCTAGAGGTCTTAGAGGATTGGTGAGTCCCTGGTTGGAATCATTAAGTGTACATAAGAAGGAGTGTATTGATATGGTTAGTAAGCCCACACCGACAGATCTTAATGAGAAAGAGTCATATGCCCATATGCTAAATGGATTTGTATCTATTTCTGGCACAATCAAATCTGGTTGGGGTACCTATCTAGAGCTTTTGGAGAAGGCCTATTCAGAAATTTTCAAGTATATTCAGCTTTAGTAAGGTATTTTGGGACATATTCATTGTACAGTCTTTCATTTTTTGTCCCAGTTTTTTATTTTTGGTATTTTTGGTTGGCATTGATGTCAAAGGGGGAGGTATAGGTGAGAAATATTTAGGAGATTTGAAGGTATGGATTATTTTGTTCAAATGGATATTCAACTCCGAGGGAGCAGGCTCAGGATGAAACCGACAGATGGAAACCATTATCATTTTTCACATGAGTGTTGTCATCAATGCCAAAGGGGGAGATTGTTGGCAATTTACACTCATTTGGTTGGTTTCAATATGTTTTCATTGATGGCAACATGTTTCGGCTTCATATTTTGGTTTAGTAGTGTACCGATAGACACTTCCCTGGCACCGACAGGTATCCTCACTGGTTGGAAGGAATTCTTTGGTTACAGGTATTGCAGGCCAACATGACTTCATCGGGATACAAGTATTGGAGGCCGACATCATTTCAGAGATCCAAAATCGGCAATTGATTTTGATATTCATGCATTTATATTATTGAACCGACATGTATATTCATATTGTAATTATCTTTGTAAGCCAACATAAGGCATGAAGTTTGTAAAGGGTATATAGGTCAGTTGATTAGATCATTTTGTGAGATATGAAGATGTAAGGTTATGGAATGTAATGGAGATGTGAAATATATGAGAGAGATCATGTATGTGAGGACATCTATGTAAGAGGGTATTCCAGTAAGGGTTTAGGGTTTCAGACTGGAACAGACAGAGCTTAACCGAAATTGTATTCAGGCATAGAAGATGCTATCATTGCAGTTCAATCATTTCTCTGGATTGTAGTCTGGATTTATATGTAGTTAGTGAGGATCCTTTTGTGATTGAGTAGTGTTATCTAGGCTGTAAGCCTTCTTGCAAGTGCAGGCCCCTATATTTTGTAATATCTCTTCACATGGCCAGTGGATTGATATTGTGGGTCACAAATCCCAATGTGGTTTTTCCTCTTTGAGGTTTTCCACATATAATTCTCTGTGTTATGGTATTCATTTGTGTGATTGGCTTATTGGTTGATTTACTTATTTCAATTCTATATGTACCAGTATACTCGTTGGTGAATGCATGTTTTAATAAGGTTAAAATTGATCATTCTGGTAGAACACTGATTCCCCCCCGCTCTCAGTGTTCTTGGATTCCAATAGATCATTACATGACACTAATATTTTCTTTGAAAAACTCATGGGATCAACTTGTGATGGCCATTAGGAGAACCACTACCACCTTTAAGATGGATGGAGTGGTTCAATTGTTTCTTTCAAAAGATATGTGAAGAAAATATTTCAAGATGTCCAAGGAGGCACTAATTGTTCATGGTAGATCAAAAGAGAAAGGCATAAAGAAGAACAAGAAGTCAAAATCAAAATCCTTGAGGATATCTAAGTCTTCGGGTAAGTCCAATGTGAAATATTAGAATTGTAAAAAAAATTATCATTCTTGTAAAGAATGTGAGGAGAAAAAAATGAAACAAAATAAATGTCTATGATTCTTACCAAAAGAAATCCTCTCGAGATGATGGTGGGACATCTGGTGTAGCATTGGCAATGCATGCATCTAAATATATATTGTTGATAGATTTGGGTGCATATTTTCACTTGACCTTGATTAGGGGTTGGCTCTCAAAGTATGAAATTTATGATGGTCAGAAGGTGTATCAGGGGATGATTCTTATCTAAGTATTGTTGGCTATGGAGGAATAAAAATTCACTCCCTTATTGTAGAGAGAAGGGAATTGATATTGTGTTGCATATCTTGGGTTTGGAATGAAACCTTCTTCCATTGAGAAAGTTAAATGATGTGGATATGCAAGTTTTTTTCTTGAGTGGAGAATGCAAGATGATGAGAGTAGATATGGTGTTAGCTTAGGGTGTTCAAATTGTTACCTTTCTCAAGATGGATGGATGCACTTATCAATGCAATAGTTCTTTTTTGACAAGTTAAATAAAAGAGCCTTAGACTCTACATTATAATCATTAGATCAAGCATTGAAGAAATCTATTGCATCAACTTATGATGGTTGTGCATTTTGATTACCCAAGGATGGTCACTCTATGAAGATGAAACTTCCAATTAAGTACATTGTTAGAGCACCAAAGACTTGGCCATTTTGGTGAGATGGGTCTTAGAGCCCTAAAAAACAAATGTCTAGTAGATGGGCTTGGTGATTTTAATCTCAAGTCTAACTTCTATAAACATTGCATCTATTAAAAATAAAAATATGTTTAGTTTTACTCTAGTTCTCACAAATATGCATTAGGTAGGTTGGCATCTTTTAGCATAATTCAAGACATCTCTATAATAGTCATATTCTTTCTTTCAACCACTTCATTCTATCAAGGAGTCCTAGGTGCAAATAATTTCCTTCTAATATAATGTTCTCCACAAAATCTATCAAATTCATTTAATGCAAACTCTTCTCCTCTATCAGACCTCAAACACTTGATTTTATCATCTATTTGATTTTCAACCATAGATTTGAATACCTTAAATCTATCAAATGCTCTAGATTTTTCTCTTAAGAAAGAAAGTAACCCATGTTGTTCTCGAGTAATCATCAATGAGAAACATAAAATACCTTTCACCATTTAGTTATCTTGTCCTTGTAGTTCTTCATAGATCTATATGAATCAACTCCAATGGTCATGTAGTAGAATACTCCTTGTTCTTGAATTTGTTCCTTATTTTCTTTCCCATCTGACATTCCTTGCACATTATATTAGTAGGTTTGATAATATTTTATAGATCTCCCAAAGCATGAGTAGAATTGATATTCACCATGTTGTCAAATTTAGCATGTCCCAACCTTTTGTGTCATAACCAACATTCACTTCTTAGCACCAACATAGAACTACTTCCTATATTTTTTTTTCACACAGTGGACATTTCCATTTGTTCTTAATCCTTCTACAACTAACCTTTTGAAACCTCCTTTTTTGATCTCACATCCGGCCCCATGAAATATGATCTTGTAGTATTTATTGCACATCTGACTCACACTCAAAATATTATGTCTCAAACATTTAACATAGTAAACATCATTTGTCTTATGCTTACCATTAATGGATATGGTTTGTTTATGACAAATAGGTGCAGCCTCTTCACCAGCAAACTTCACTAATCAACCATCATATTTTTCAATGTCTATGAGCTTCCTTTTGTCTCTTGTCATATGATTTGAGTGTCTAAAATCAGTTGTCCAAGCTTTAGGTTCCACTTTTGCATGCAATGCAATCTTCACAGTCATTGATCTTTCACTGTTATTCTTATCATGCAAAATACTAGACCTTTCACTGTCTTTTTCTTCTATGGTTAAAAATATTTTTTCTTCATTTGATATATCACCATGTTTATCTCCAGAGGAATAGGTCTCCATTGAACAAAAACTCTTTTTTAATTTATCTCTATCATTGAGACTCCATTTTTTTGTCATCTCTCCTATAATTATCTTTTCTCTTGTTATCATCATCTAATATCTTATATTTATCCTCCCTGAAAGTGCATCTAGAAGAATAATGACCAATTCTTTCACAATTAAAAAATTTAAAATGTAGCTTACCTTTGTATTTCCCAAATCCTTTCTTCAGTCTTCTCACAAATTTTGTTTCCACTCCATCCATGTCATTGCTTGTTTCAGGTTCATCTTCAATCTTTTTGGTAACTTTGAATGCTTCTTCCTTCTTCTCATAGTGTTTATCATTAAGATTTTCAATCTCAAAGGTAGAGAGTGATTCATAGAGCTAATCCAAAGTGTATTTATTCATATAATTACTTTCTTCAATGGCATACTTCTTAGGTTTATAGCAGTTAGGCAGTGTTCTCATCACTTTTCTCACAACTTCACTTTCTTTTATTTTTCCACCAATGCCTCTAATTGAATTTACTATCTCATTCACTCAGTGCAGGTAAAATTCAATGTTCTAATCTTCAAACATCCTCGGTGTCTCAAATCTATACTTTAGATTCTACATTTTGACTTGCTTGGTCTTCTCATCTCATTCATAAATGTTGCTCAACCTATCTCAAATTTTATTTTGTACTTTTGCATCTATTAATCTTCAAAAACTCTGAGTCGCTCAAAATACTAAAAAGTATATTTCTTGCCTTGGAATTATTTTCATGATCCTTGATCTCATTTGGAGTAGTAGGACCACCATTTAGAGCAATATAGATCGACTTGATAATGCCCTATATTCCAAGTAGTAGATAATTCAAATGATATTCCATCTATAACATCCGATAAAAATAATTTGTGTCATTACACCTTGTTGCCTTGAAATAGATGTATTGTGCCATCTTGGACCTTCCTCAAGAGGTTAAGCTTATCTTAGAGGAACCTCACTCTAATACCAATTATTGAATACACCATAGGACTAAGAGTGTTGGAGTTGTTAGATTGCTGCTGCTAGGATATGTTGTTTTCATTGATGTCAACATATTCCTGTGGTTTATTCCGATGAGTTTGGAGAGATCTTTTTATCTAGTTTTGTAGTTTGGTTATGTTGATCACTGCTTTGAAGAATACGGTATTTCCTCCAGTATATTCCAGTGTAATGAGATCTTGTGTTGAGGTTTTGGGATATTGTTTGGGATGATCTTGTGTATCTTCATTCCAGATGGTTCATGATTTGGTTCCCCGCAAGTTATCTTTCTTCGTGATAATTGTTGATTGGTTGTGTTCTTGAGCTTTGTAATGTTGATCAATGAACATTTCATAAGTGGTGTTGGTGCATCTATTGGTGATAATTATAATATAATTGATGGTTTTTCCTATTCGTGTCCTATTTGTTTTGGCAATCTGCATTGATCGTTGTGCAAATTTTTGGTGGTTTTCATCAATCAATGATGATTTTGTGTTATGCGGTATTTTTGATGGTGTAGCATGTTGCGGTTGATCTTGGCATGATTTCTGGTAGATGAGATTGTTTGGGAGTTTGAATTAGGTCGATGCTATGTAATTTAAATCATTATATTAGTCTAGTGATTGATCATTGTAATGTAATCTTTGTAATTGTGAGTTGAGGGTTGAGGGTTTAGTCGACCTTGTTATCAAGGTTGATGAATTGTATATATAGATGAGTTATTCACTTAGTTTTGGTGTCGGTATTGTTTCTGCATTATTAGAGAGAGATCAATGTGTGAACAAGAGATTTATCATTCAGTGAAGTGTTGAGGTGAGATTGGTGTTGCAAAGAAAACAATTGTGCTTAGCCAGAACTGTCATCAGGCATTTGTAGATGCTATCAATGTAGTTCATTTCTTCCAGATTGTAGTCCAAATCATATTGTAAGTTAGTGATACTTCCCTGAGGTTTGTAGCCTTCCGAGCAAATATATTTTGAGAAGTGAGCTCTAGGCAGTGTGCCTGAATGCATGTGCATTCCCCATTGTAATATTTTCACATACTACTATAGAGTATCGTCTTACTGTGGATAGGTTCCCACCATGGTTTTTCCCTTAACCAGGTTTTCCACATCAAAAATATTGGCATTGTGTGTGGCACTGTTAATTTTCTTATCTATTTATTGCTGTAGTTTACCAGTTTATGTTTTGGAATTTAATTTTATGTGATCCGATGAAGACTGATTCACCCCCCCCCCCCCTCTCTTAGTCTCCCTTCATTAGTTTTGCTAACAATTGGTATTAGAGCAAGATCCTCTGGTAGAAGCTTAATCACTTGAGGAGATCTGGGATGGCAACTCAAGGTATTCTTTTCAAGAAGGATAGTCCAAGGTTTGATGGGAGTAACTATACTGTATGGAAGAGTCGGATGGAGGTGCACTTGAAATGTCTTGGAGAGGATTACTGGATGATTACTAAGAATTTCTATGTTATTCCTTAGAATGGACCATCCACTCATGATGAGGTTAAGGAAGCATAATATAACATCAAAGCGAAGGAAGCATTGCTTAGTGCCCTCACTGATTATGAAATGATAAATGTAATGGGACTTCAGACCGCACATGAGATCTAGGAAAACCTTGAGATCATGTATGAAGGTGACAGTCAAGTGAAAGCTGATAAGTTGCAGAGCTTGAAAGGAAAGTATGAGACATTAAAGATGGGAGATGATGAGAACATACATTCTTAAATGGATAAGGTGAATGAACTTGTCCTTGGTATTAGGTGTGCCGGTGGAAAGATTGAAGAAGATGAGATTGTTGCTAAAGTGTTAAGATCTTTGTCTCTTGCTTATAAACATAAGGTTGCTTCTATTGATGAGATCCATAGTGTGACTACAATACCAAGAGATATGTTGGTTGGAAAACTTACTGCATTTGAGCTAAGTGAATTTGGAGAATCACATGGAAAGTCCGAGACATCATTTAGAGCATCAACATATGTATCTGGTAAGCAGAAATATGATCTTGATGAGTGCAGGATATCCAGATATGAAAGAGAAATAAGAGAAATAGCGAAGCAAGAAAGAGATCTTGATGAGCTTGAAGCATTTATTGCCCAGAGATTGCCTAAAGGTGTTGGTAAGTATGATGGAAATTTGCCCTTGAAATGTTTTTCTTGTAATAAGATAGGACATTTTGCTTCTATATGTCTAGAGAGAATGGCTAAGTATGATAGACATGATAAGTCTGATAAGCATGATATGAATGATAGATATGAGAAGCATGAGAAGTATGATAAGCCTTATAAGTCTAACTAGAAGTTTAGGAACCAGAAGAATTGTTATTATGCTGCAGATGAAGGTGTTACAAATGATGAATTAGAAGGAGATGAAGTTGTGTTTATTGCATACCTATTGATTCCACTAGTTGTTTTGTTGAGGATAAATCTTTAGTTGCTAAGGTAGAAGAAAAGGGTGAATGGGTGATTGAGAGTGGTTGTTCACATCATATGACCAGTGATAAAATAAAATTTGTAAGCATGGAAAGGTATGATGGTGGAATAGTTAGATTTGGAGATAACAAAGCCTGTGTAATATGTGGGAGAGGTTCTATTTCTTTTAATGGTAAGCATAAAAATGATGATGTCTTGTATGTTGAAGGTTTGAAGAATAATCTTTTGAGTGTTGGATAGATGGTTGATAAGGGTTATCATCTACAATTAAAGGATGGTAAATGAAATATCTTGAATGCCTCTGGTATAGAGATTGCATCTGAAACTAAGACTGAAGGTAACATTTTTCATTTGAATGCTAGTGAGAAAATTTGTTTGATTGCTAAGATAGATGAGAGTTGGTTGTGGCATGGAACAATATGACATGTAAACTTTGATTCATTGATTAAGACCAATTCTACACAAGTTGTTAGAGATCTGACTAAGATTGTTAAACCTGCTAATCCCGTATGTAAGGAATGTTAGTTGGGTAAGAAAATAAGGATTTCTTTCAAGAATAAATGGTATACATTTGATGGATTGCTAGATCTTGTGCATACTAAAATGTGTGGACCTACAAATGTTGGAAGTGTACAGGGTGATAGATATTTTATGTTGCTAATTGATGATTATTCCAAGATGATGTGGATTGTCTTTTTGAAGGAAAAATCAGAAGCATTTGAGAAATTTAAGATATTGAAAGCTAAAGTTGAAACTGAGTTTGGATTGAAGCTGAAGTGTCTGAGATCTGATAGAGATGGAGAATTTTGTTCTCGTGAGTTCATTTCATTCTATGAGATACATGGAATTAGAAGACAACTATTTGCTTCTAGAACCCCATAGTAGAATGGAGTTGTTGAGAGGAAGAATCATATTGTTTTCGATGCTACAAGAACCATGTTGATTGAAGGAAATGTTCCAAAGGTCTACTGGAGAGAAGCTATTAGTATTGCAGTCTATACATTCAACAAAGTTCATATCAAAGGTGATACTGGTAAGACCCCTTACGAGCTTTGGTTTGGTCATGATCCTACTGTGAAATATTTCAATTTTTTTGGTAAAAAATATTATATCAAGAGAGATGAGGATATTGGAAAGTTTGATGCTAGAAGTGACGAAGGTATCTTTTTGGGATATTCTACAAAGAGAAAATCCTACCGGTGATATAATAAGACTCTAAGAAAGATAGTTGAGAGTGAAAATGTGAAGGTGGATGAGAACCTTGGAAAGGAGATCAAAGCTTATGATGATGGTCAACATGTTGTCTTAGCTCCTATTTAGCCTGAAGAGCCTAAGGAGAATGATCTGGTAGAGACTGTTAATCCAATTGTTCCTATTGCTGGTGATGATGTGCCTGAACCTGAGGACCAGAACAAACATAAGACTCCAAGGTATGTTTAATTGAATCATTCTGGGAATCAGATTATTGGTGATAAGAATAAAGGTGTGTTGACTAGAAGAAGGTTAGCTGCAGAAGAAGTATGTTTGAATTCTAAAATTGAACCTAAAGATGTTGTTGAAGCCTGTAAAGATGATAACTGGATAAGAGCCATGGAAGAAGAGTTAGATAAGATTGAAAAGAATAACACTTGGGAACTTGTGCCTAAACCTAAGGATAAAAATGTTATTGGTATTAAATGGGTTTTAAGGAACAAATTGAATGAAGCTAGTGAAGTAGTCAGAAATAAAGCTAGACTGGTCTGCAAAGGATATTCATAGCAAGAAGTAATTGATTATGAAGAAACTTTTTCTCCAATTGCCAGGATTTAAGCTGTTAGACTGTTACTTGCTTATGTTGCTTATAAAGATTTCAAGGTTTATTAGATGGATGTCAAATCTGCATTTTGAATGGTGATCTAGAGGAAGAGGTTTGCATTGAGCAACCTAATGTATTTTCACTATCAAATGATGGAGACATGGTATGTAAGTTGAAGATAGCACTTTATGGATTGAAACAAGCCCCTAGAGTCTGGTATGCTAGATTAGACAAATACTTGTTGAAATTGGGATTTACTAAAGGTGTTGCTAACAATAATTTGTACTTTAAGATTGAAAATGGTAACATTATGATTGTTGAAGTCTTTGTTGATGACATTATCTTTAGTGGTGATGATGATATGAGTATGGATTTTGTCGGTGATATGAAGAAACAATTTTAGATGTCTATGATTGGTGAGATGAATTTTTTCTTAGGCTTATAGATTGTACAAACAAGGAAAGGTATCTTTATATCTCAAACTATGTATGTGAATGAACTGTTGAAGAAGTTTGGACTAGATGATTCCAAACTAGTTGGAACTCCTATGGTAACTAGTTGTAAATTGTCCAAAAATGATGAATCTTCGAAAGCTAATCAGATTTTGTATAGATCTATGGTTGGTGGACTGCTATATCTTACTCAGACTAGGCCTGACATTATGCATCCTGTGTGTATGGTTGCTAGATATCAAGTTGATCCGAAGAAGAGTCATGTCACTGTTGTTAAGAGGATATTCAGATATCTAAAGGGGATTGTGGATTATGGTTTATGGTATCCAAAGAATGATGATTTCATGTTGTGTGCCTACACTGATGCAAATTGGGCTGGTGATGTTGATGACTGGAAGAGTACTAGTGGTGGAGCATTCTTTTTGGGAAAGGAGATGGTTTGTTGGGCAAGTAAGAAACAAGATTTATCTACTGTTGAAGTTGAGTACATTGTTTCTACTATTAATTGCACTCAAATAGTTTGGATGAAGCAAATGTTGAAAGATATCAGAGTTATTCATGATGAGCCTATTGTCATTTACTATGATAATTCCAGTGCTATAAACATGTCAAAGAATCCGGTACAACATTTAAAGACCAAGCATATATCAATCAAATATAATTACTTAAGAGATCAAGTCAGTAAAGAGAAGGTGAAGTTGGAATATGTATCTACAAAGGAACAAATTGTTGATATTTTCACTAAGCCTTTGCCTGCAGATATATTTATTTACTTGAGAGAAAAGTTAGGGGTATCCACCCCTCCTAATGAGAACTAGACGCATTGAGTGCATCAATCCGGTAGATTTCAAAGCCTTATTCTTTTGTTCGGATTGGTGTGTTGGTGTTGCTCTTCTATTGGAGTAGTCTGTTGATTTGGTTGTGTATCCTAGGGGGAGAGAGATTCATGTTTCTATTTTGGGAGTGAGTTTGGTTTTCTATTTTGGAGATCTTTGGCATTGTTTTCAAAGGGGGAGAGAGATCATGTGAAAAAATGCATTATATATCTTGATCTTAGGAGGAGTTTGCTGGTGATATCTTCTTTCTTTGCATTGACTATTTTTCACATTCATATGTTGTCATCAATGCCAAAGGGGGAGATTGTTTGAGTTGTTTGATTGTTGCTACTAGGATATGTTCTTGTCATTGATGTCAACATATTCCTGTGGTTCATTCCGGTGAGTTTGGGGAGATCTTCTAATCCAGTTTTGTAGTTTGGTTATGTTGATCACTTCTTTGCAGAATCTGGTATTTCCTCTAGTATATTCTAGTGTGATCAGATCTTGTGCTGAGGTTTTGGGATATTGTTTGGAATGATCTTTTATATCTTTATTTTAGATAGTTCATGATTTGGTGCCCCGCAAGTTATCTTTCTTTGTGACAACTGTTGATTGGTTGTGTTCTTGAGCTTTCTGATGTTGATCAATAAAGATTTGATAAGTGGTGTTGGTGCAACTGTTGGTGATGATTCTAAAATATTTGTTGGTGTTTCCTAGTTGTGTCCTATTTGTTTTGGCAATTTGTATTGATCATTGTGCGAATTTTTGGTATTTTTCATAAACCGAGATTGATTTTCATGTTATGTGGTATTTCTAATGGTGTAGCATGTTGCGGTTGTTCTTGGCATGATTTCCGGTGGATGAGATCATTTGGGAATTTGAATTAGGTCCATGATATGTAATGTAAACCATTATATTAGTCTTTTGATTAGTCTTTGTAATGTAATCTTTGTAATTGTGAGTTGAGGGTTGAGGGTTTAGCTGACCTTGTTATCAAGGTTGATGAATTGTATATACAGGTGAGTTATTCACTTAGTTTTGGTGTGGGTATTGTGTCTACATTATCAAAGCTAGGTGAATGTGTGAACAAGATATTTATCATTCAGTGAAGTGTTAAGGTGATATTGGTATTGCAGAGTAGACAATTGTGCTTAATCGGAATTGTCATCAGGCATTTGCAAATGCTATCATTGTAGTTCATTTATTCCAGATTGTAGTCTGAATCATATTGTAAGTCAGTGAGACTTCCCTGAGGGTTGTAGCCTTAAGAGCAAATGTATTTTGAGCAATGAGCTCTAGGAAGTGTTCCTGAATGCATGTGCATTCCCCATTGTAATATTTTCACATACTACTAAAGAGTATCATCTTACTGTGGGTAGGTTCCCACCATGGTTTTTCCCTTTAACGGGTTTTCCATGTCAAAAATATTGGTGTTGTGTGTGGTGTTGTTAATTTGCTTATCTGTTTATTGCTGCAGTTTATCAGTTTATGTTTCAGAGTTTAGTTTTATGTGTTCACGTGAACACTGATTCACCCCACCCCCCTCTTAGTCTTCTTTCTTGATTGTTGCTAATAGAGAGGGGGGTGAATTAATCTAAACCTTAAAACAACTAATTTATAATCCTTTAAAATTAAAATCACAAATAACTTAGTTCTATGATTACAAAACATTAAACCATAAAGCACAACACAACAAGAACAACATATTTACATGGAAACCCCAAGAAGGAAAAACCCACAGTGATAATCACACTCATAATATGAATAATTGACTATAATGTTTTAGGCTCAAGGCCAAGGAAGATCACTACACCTAATTGCACTTGCAATACTAAGGTGCATAACCTTAGGGAAATATATAATGGACTTGGATTATTGAGATACACAATCTCAGGGCAAGATACAGAGACTGCACAAGCTGCCAAAAGGACTCATTGTCTTTTGGTAGGTATAGGGAAATGAAAAATTGAAATGAAAAAGATCTCTTGATTATGAAACTATCTTTGAATTACTGTGTCAAGTGAGCAATATCATGGCAAACAAATCTCACTTCATTCACTATCTCAAAACACCATCACACTAAACATATGATCATCAAAGCTCATCATATATTGAAATTTTTAGTTCTTCTTCTTCACATACACTTCCATATAATTCACACACCCAATTCACAATAATCCACACTCCAAATTAACATATCCACACTTCCATTTATACTATGTTTTACATTAAAACCCTCAATTAAGTCTACCACTAACAAAATAGACATGACTTATTCAAAATGTCAGTTGTTTCCTTATGATATGGATATTATCCTTACTTCGCATGGTCTCTTTTGAAAGAAATTTTATGATACGGGATATCAGGGCTCCAAAAATTTGATATAAACTACATGTTATTTTCTCACCAAGGCATTCAAAGCTTAAACCCTAACCCTAAGAGACTTAGGAGGCCAAGAGAGCAGAGAAAAAGGCAAAATTTTGATACTTCCAACACACTACTACATATCAATTGACATCAATGACAAGAATGCCAACACGTTCATTATCCAAATTTTCCATTTGGTCGAATAGTTGACTAACATAATGAAGGATAGCCTCATAGATTGTGCATAATATTGTGCATTTTTTTTAGGGTAATAGAATGTGCACTCTTTTTAGGGTAATACAGTTTTTTTTGTTTTTTTTTTTGGGAAAGAAACTCAAAATTTAGGAACTTGACAATGATAGCCAAGAGTTGCCTTTTTTTCCAAATTTCATCTACAACAAACTCTTCATTTTTTATTATCAACTTTAGCAAGGTTATTGATTTTGTTCATCACCATTTGTTAGAGATTTCAAATGTCAGACTTCTAAAACTTGAATCTAGTGACATCAAGTGAACAAAGTTTACACCTTCCAAACATATCTATCAAAGGGAAGACATATCAAAAAGACACATATAACCATTCATCATATTTAACCATGTATAACCATATAACCATGAGAAAGCCACATATAACCATGTATAATCATTTATCATATAGGACATATGAAAAGAACTACATACTGTAGTTTTACTTTCAAAACCCAATTCACAAACCAAGTTAACTATTTTTTTTAAATGAAACAAGGTTAGTCCTAAGTGGAAACTATGATATTAAAGAACTTGGGAATGACTTCTACTTAGAAATAAAACCTTATGAATCTTTGTGAATAATGACCTACAAATATCTCATTAGAGCACATGGTTTCATTTTCATTTTCCCATTAAACATAAACATAAATTAGTTTATATCATTACAATAAGTACAAACCATTAGAAAAATTGAAGGAAACTATGATATAACTTTTACCAACTGCTATTAGTTTATTTTCAACATTTAAGAATATAAGATATGTTCTTCTAATCTATCACAACTAGATATATAGAGATCACATAAAAAAATCCATGTTATTACAATTGATATGAAACCTATTGAAAAATCCATGTATAACCATTCATCATCCATGAAAATTGTTGAAAGAACCATTCAATATTTTTAAATGAACTCAATTTGTTTTATTGAAAATAATGTGGAACCCAAACACAAAGAGGGGGAGGTGAATCAGTGTTCTACCAGAATGATCAATTTAAACCTTATTAAAACATGCATAAACCAACCGGTATACCAGTACATATAGAATTGAAAGAAGTAAAGCAATCGATAAGAAAATCACATAAATGAATACCATAACACATAATTATACGTGGAAAACCTCAAAGAGGAAAAACCATGATAGGATTTGTGACCCACAATGTCAATCCAATGGCCATATGAAGATATATTACAAAATAAAGGGGCATGCCCTTGCAGGAAGGCTTACAGGCTAGAGCACACTGCTCAATCACAAAAGGAGCCTCACTAACTACATACAAATCTAGACTAAAATCCAGAGAAATGAATGAACTACTAAGATAGCATCTTCTATGCCCAAATATAGTTCTCGTTAAGCTCTGTTTGTTCTCATCTAAAACCCTAAACCGATTACCAGAATACCCCTTACATAAATATCCTCACATACATGATTTCTCTCATATTTTTCACATCTCCTTCACTATTTCCTTCCTAATACATATTCACCTAATATATCAAAATGATCTAATCAACTGACCTATATACCCTTTAAAATTTATCATGTCTTATGTCGGCTTACAAAGATAATTACAATATCAATATACATGTCATCTAGATAACATAAATACATGAATATAAAAAATAATTACTGATGCCGAATCCAAAAGATGTCGGCCTCCAATACCAATGACCTAATTCTAAACCATGTCACCCTGTATTGCTAGTGACCAAAGAATTCCTTCCAACCTGTTGGTGTTGGTGCCAGTTTTGGTGTAGTGTTTGTGAAGTACCTGTCGGTACACAACTAACCCAAAATATGAAGCTGGAATAAATTACCATGTTGCCATGAATGACAATATAGTGAAACCAAACCAATTGAGTGTCAATTGCCAACAATCTCCCCCTTTGGCATTGATGGAAACACTCATGTGAAAAATGGTCATGGTTTCCAACTGTCGGTTTCATCCTGAACTTGCTCCCCCTAAGTTGAATATCCATGAATACAAAATACTACATACTTCCATTATTTTTCATCTATACTCCCCCTAATGTATAAAACTCCCCTTTGACTTTTTCACATCTATATCACTCCCCCTTTGACATTAATGCCATAAAAAAAAACCAAAAAGCCAAAAACCGAGATGAAGAATGAAAGACTGTACAATGAATATGTCCCAAAATACCTTACCGGAGCTTAATGTATTTGAAAATATCTAGATAAGCCTTCTCGAGTAGCTCAAGATAAGTATCCCAACCTAATTTGAAAGTGCCAGAAGTAGATATCAGTCCATTTAACATATGGGCAAATGACTCTTTCCCATTAAGCTATGTCAATGTGGACTTACCAACCAGATCTATACACTCCTTCTTATGTACACTAAGTGAATCCAATCAGGGACTCACCAAACCTCTAAGACTTCTGGATCTTCTTATGATTTTGTCTTTTTCTCTCTCAAGAGAAAGAACTTGGGCTTCCAAAACCAAAATTTTACCATCTATAGATGTAGTTAATGAATTCAATCCATCAAAATAATTTTCTATACCTGCAATCTCCTCCTGAATGTCCTTAATATTTTTATTTGTCTCAGTTGTGAGTAAACCTATGTTAGAACATACTCTGTAGATATTAGTACACTACCTCAATGCATTATCTGTCAATTTCAACTTTTCATTAATCTTCTTCCTCTCAGACTCAATCACTTGATCAAATGTAGCTCTCTTTTCCTGTGTGAACCTCTCAAGTGCTTGTTGGTTTGATATCTGCTACAAGGATTGAAAATCCTTTAAAATGTGCTTTGTGATTTTCTTAAGCTTGTCGGATGGGCTCACTTCTCTGTCAAACTTGCACTTTGGGTCTAGTCTATGCAAAATAGTGATAGACTAATCAATAACCCCTTTATACATAGATTCTTCCTTCAACATTTTCTATGCAGCCATCATCATGAGTTCAGTAGAACTCATCTCGGTTATGCTTTTCTTTTCAACCTGCAAGGTGTCAATTGACAATAATGATGGACTCACTACCGGTTCCCTGTCGAATTCCTCTTTCTTCTCCTCTGATGATTTAACCTTTATAGCTTCCTCACTTGCACTAGTGGCTTTGCCACTTGGTGCAGTTTCAGTAATTATTGGTTCCTCCCTAGGAACTATAACCTCATCATGTACATCTGTATCCAGAGGAATCTTGTCCTCAACATTAGTATCATATACATTATCAACCTTTACACTCTCTGTATTTGCCAATATCTCAACATTTGTCTTTACTTTTGTATCTATCAGGGGCTCAATTTCCACTATCTTAATGTTTTTCAAAATTGAGGGTGAAGTACCCATCATACTTTTTCCTTTTCCTTCAACTAGAATGTTTGTAGTATCTGTCCTAGATTTCGGTGAAGTATAAAAACCACGATTCTCTTCAAATAACTTAACCCATGCCTTGTGGGTCTCCTTGATTATCTCATTTACCCTTCCTAACATAAGACTGATTATTCTATGCTTGTTGTTAAAGATTTTCCTATCTGCAAATTCAAGTGTCTTATCCATCTCCTCTAGAGCAATAGAAACATAAATAGATAACAACTCTTGAATCTTTATATGCTTGTCTTCTCACATTGCTGATAGTCTTCTAGTATCTAACATATCATACAATTTTGCTGGTATTTGGTCTTTAATTTCTAGTAGGGATTTCTTATAAATATCCAAATATAACAAAACTGCTTCCTCTACTTCTCTTTGTTCATCATCCTCTAAATGTTCATAATAAAACTTTACATTCTTTAACATACCATCTTTAGTAATCTCATCAACTAACTCTGCACAAGTCTTTGGTGGAATGATAGTTACATTACTAGATTCAATTGCTAGATCAATGTCATCTTGCTTCTTCCTCCTTCCAGTGTCAGATGGGGCTGAAGGTGTTACTTTTGGTGCTTTCTTCTGTGTCGGTACCCTAATAGTAACTTTCTTAATCGGTTGCTTCTTAGCCTCTACCTTGGTTTCTTCATTTCTCTTCCTTATTATCCTTTTGAATGCCACGGGTGTGTCATCTTCAGATGCATATTCTGCTGCAATAGGCTCAATGAATACTTCTGGTTCTTTTCACTTCCTTCCTTTCTCTAAGACAACATCAATCAATGCGTTGATGTCCTATGAAATTTTTTCTAAGAACTTACTTGCCTTTCCTTCCTACTTCTCTCTCTTCTTCCAGTTGAACTTTGTTTCAACCTTTTGTGTCTTCTTCTTAGCAGTGCCAAAGGTTTTTATAGTTTCATCTACCAGTGCATCAATTAACATTTGTGCGTAAGCATCAACTTCATAATCCATTTCCTCGATCCAAATCTTTTGGGGCCTAACAAATTCCATCAAAGTTTCATTTTTCTTGACCATGAAGCATATGCTAGTTGAGTACTTCTCAACAATGTGCTTAGGAACCCTCATCCTAGAATTCATAGCCTTTTTAAATGCTTTAAAATATCCCCATACTTTGTCATCTCTTTGACTACCCAATGTAGCAATAGACTATTTTAATTGCCTCCCTATCGAGATGTCGAATGCCCATTTTCTTTTCCCATAACAAGGAGTCTCATTGATGAAAAATAGCATTAAATAGATAATTAGGTTACCATATTGGAAATTCCCTTTCTTTTCTCCTTTAATCTTTTCTAGGTTTATCAATAGTTCATCTATTATCCAACCACATCGATCTATCTTCTCATTCTCCCTCATCATTTTATAAGCTACATTAATGCAGGAGATAGAAATAGAATTCAATCAGTTTGATTGTGTTACTTTGTAACCAATGACCATGCTACCAAATCCTATATCTGTGTCGGTGATAGTATTGATTGTCTGTCTGATATTACATCGGTAATCTTGTTAACCTGATCATTTGAATTTTTCTTCTTCGGATGTTGTCCAACTTGCGATAAACCGATGATTGCCCTGATGGCCTCCTTCATAATCTTATATGGTCTATCCAACCAGATAAACTCTCCATGCACTCTGCTCAAAACATACCCAACAATTTCATCTTTGAATTCTAGAATATCCAGAATGTCGATAAACCCTAGATCAACAATATGCTAGTATTCAGGTTTAATCTTTCTAGAATCTCCCATTAACTCATTCATGTACATGCTCTTGATATCAGTCATTCCCAAATCCTCAATATGATGGTGATTGTAATCTCTTACATCTTCAACATACATGACTCCTTCCAAGACACGAGAAAAAGCTCCAACCAAATCATCCAAGGTAGCAACATACGAATATTGCTTGAAAATCAGCCTGGGATGGTCCTTGACCTCGACAATAGTCAGATTTGAAACAAAGATAGGTACATATGATTATGCTACTTCCATGATTGAAGATAAATACCTGTGAATCACTTTCGGTGAGAAATCCAAAAGGCCTCTTCCAATCACTGGTGAAATCACTCAAGATAATATCCATCGCTTTGATTTGCCTTAGACTTCCTTTGAATCGCTCTGAATCACTTTGAGTGCAAAGTGATCAGAAATGAAGTGAACTCGGCCTTTTATCCTCCAAGAAACCCTAATCTTTCATTGATATAAATGACTTCTGGTGGAAGATATCAGATCTCGATAAAACATCTCCATGATGAATAAACATCTCCAATGTCTGCAACATCTTCTAGAACCTCTCCCCGGGGCATATGCAACATCTTCATGAATTTTGCCTACCCCTAAGGCATCTGCCTCACTTACTAGTTGAGCTACCTACCGATGCAGGATCAACCTCCTATGCTAGATAAGTAATAGGTGCATTCCTATCTGCAAATTGATCTTTTGACTTCCTGACCCATCTCTGGGTATGATCTTGTCTAATTTCATTAACCTTTTCTTTCCCTTTCTTATTTGATCATCCATTACCAGCCGATGGATTTCTACTTCTATAGAACTTAGCAATATGTCCAACCTCATTACATGCATAACATGTAACATTGTTCTTTTGAATTGCTTTACTAAAACTAGTGTAATTGCTTGACCTGCACTTATTAGCCATATGTCCAAATTTTCCACATGCATAACACTTAACATTCATTCTGCAATCTTTTGTCTTATGTCCATACTTATTATATTTAGAAAATTGACCAGGAGCAGAATCAGGGTTCTGATTTTCTCTATTTCTACATTGCCTAGCCATGTGACCAAATTTATTACAAACAAAGCATCTACCATTAAATTTATAAGCATTAAACTTCCTTACCGATGCCTTATGGTTTTGATCTTCATTTGCAGTACCGGAACTCTATCCTTGTTCAAATCCAAGTCCACTAGAATCTCCATTCTACCTTTGTCTCTTCAATAACTCATCTAGCTATGTTGAACTAATCTTGAATTTTTCTTTACACTCATTTGAAATAGTCAAATCATCTCTCAGAATTATCATTTATCTCTCAAGCTCTTGTTCATTACTCTAGGATTGTACTAAATCAGTTCTCAACATATCATTCTCATGAACCAACCTACCACATTCTTCAAATTTGTTCTTCAGAGATACAACAAGATTTTCTTCCTTTTTCTTCCACTCTTCAATCTCCTTAGACATTCTCATAGTTATAGCTTGCATTTCATTTCTCAAGACCATGTTTTTCTGACTCATCTTCTGACACTATTCCTTAAGTGAATCTTTCTCTTCATCATCCTTATTCTACAAAAGTTCCTTCCTCCTAGCTTGAACAGATGATAGCCTCTTTTGTAGGACAAGAATGAATTCCTGAGCAGAATTTAATTCATTTTGTAGCTTCAATTTTTTCATCCTTTCAACATCATAATATTCAAGTGCCACCTCAAGTTTCTTTTCCAAACTCATATCCATGAATTCCGGATTCAGGAACTTCCTCAAGATATTAAACTTCCTCTGAGCCACAAGGCTCTGATACCAATTGTTGGAATCCAAGAACACTGAGAGGGGGGGGTGAATCAATGTTCTACTAAAATGATCAATTTTAACCTTATTAAAATATGCATACACCAACCGGTATACCGGTACATATAGAATTGAAAGAAGTAAAGCAACCAATAAGCCAATCACATAAATGAATACCATAACACAAAATTATACGTGGAAAAACCACGATGGGATTTGTGACCCACAATATCAATCCACTGGCCATATGAAGAGATATTACAAATATAGGGGCTTGCACTTGCAGGAAGGCTTACAGCCTAGAGCACACTGCTCAATCACAAAAGGAGCCTCACTGACTACATACAAATCCAGACTACAATTCAGAGAAATGATTGAGCTACTAAGATAGAATCTTCTATGCCTGAATACAGTTCTGATTAAGCTCTATCTGTGCCAGTATGAAACCCTAAACCATTTATCTAAATACCCCTTACATAAATATCCTCACATACATGACCTCTCTCATATGTTTTGCATCTCCTTCACTATTTCCTTCCTAATACATATTCACGTGATATATCAAAATGATCTAATCAACTAACCTATATACCCTTTATAATTTAGCATGCCTTATGTCGGCTTACAAAGATAATTACAATATCAATATACATGTCAGCTAGATAACATAAATACATGAATATCAAAAACAATTGTTGATGTCAGATCCAAAAGATGTCGGCCTCCAATATCGATAACCTGATTCTAAACCATGTCGTTCTGCATTGTCGATGACCAAAGAATTCCTTCCAACCTATTGGTGTCAGTGTCGATGCCAATGTAGTGTCTGTGAAGTGCTTGTCGGTACACAACTAACCCAAAATATGAAGCTAGGATAAATTACCATGTTGCCATGAATGACAACATAGTGAAACCAAACCAATTGAGTGTCAATTGCCAATAAATAATAATTCAATAACTATTCAATATGTCTTATCAGAAATAGTCAACATCATTACTGAGGTTTTATTCAACAAAAGCCATCAATATACTTTTACAAAGATTCATAACATTCCATTAAACTGGCCAGTTAAATTTTTCTGGTGTTTCATGTCCACCTCATGCCCTACTTCCTATTTCTCGATCAGCATCTGTTATCTATGCAATTCCAACTCCAAGTCCACATTCTTATCGCCTAGCTCCATGACCTTCTTAGTTAGTTTAGTGTATCTCCTTTGAAGATCAATAATCATCCCCTTCAACCTTTCATTTTCAGCCTTGGTCAATTCAAAATGTCTAGGAAACACTTCATTTTCCAAACCTTTTCAAGGACAACCTAGCATAGAAAGCCTATGAAAAATGTTACCCCATAATATCCATATCCGGCCCTGTACTAGAAACATCCAATTTTGAAGCATGACAACATTAATAATTAATTTACAAAGCACTATGCAATTTATAAATTGCATCCTAAAATATGAAATTCAGGATAAGACATGGTCATAACATAAAGTTATCTAGTTGTTGTTGTTTCCTTTTCCTTTCAATTGCTATCAATGGATATTAGTTTCATATCTACATTCAATATGTCCATTATCTCTATTTTAACTGCATAGGGGCTTCACTTAGTGAACCTGGGTTATAGCATGTGTATTCGTGGCATACTAAAGAATCCCCCTATTTTCAAAAAATATTGCCCTTAACTCCTTTCTTGTCAACCCCTCCTAATACATAGCCTGAATTTAAAACCCCCTTGTTTTCACCGGATATTGTATGTATCAATTTATTCTTTAACATTTTCCATACCCCTCTATATTTATATCTTATGTTATGATAAAGACTCAGTTGGGTTTTAAGCATAATCCTAGATCTGGTAGAAGGTACTAATATTAATTTATGGGTTGCACAAAATGTTTTGGATTAAAATTTTCAAATAACCTTAGGAAAGCTTTTGTTTTAATTTTCAGTTGACTTCAGTTCAATTCTCACCAGGATTACCACAAGTTGTAAATTTTGTTTTTTGTTCCTTGGATAAAACACTAGATAATATGTATTTTGACTTCTTATATTAATAAAATCTATATATTACTGACCAAAACAATAATTAATTGAAAAACAAAAGATACAATATTTTGAATTAGCTAAATTGCATACATTGGTTAATGATATATTTTGTTTAGGCAAGAAAGGTGGTGGAGTCAATGCAGAATCATGCAGATGAGATGTCTCTACAAAGATTAGTTAAAACAGATGTTAGAATGCATTTATGATTCAGGCTTCTGGCAGCGTAAGAGAACGATGGCTTTGCACGCGGTGTGAGATGTTTTATTTATTATTTTTGTTTTGAGTTACTCATTCCTTTATTTGCTTTTCATTATGTTGAAGAGGGTCTTGTAGGGAAGAGTGTGGTTGTCAGAGAGGGGTAAGAATGGAAGCCAATTTTACCTTCAATATGGAGAAAAAGTTGGTGCCTTTTGTGGCCAAGGTGATGGACATAAGGCTTAATGGTATTTTTTAGTTTAAGGACCAAAGATTAGTGGATGTTGTGAAGCTACTTATGGGCAAGGAGATTACTTACATTGGCCACCATTATAGGATGACCATGGAGATTTATACTCTAATTGTTGCTTGGGGTCTAGAATTTGAGGAGGATGAAAACAAAGTGAACAAGGTTCTGCATAAACTAATGGATGAAGAATACCTATGAAATATGGACTCCATCTTTGAGAGGGAAATTCTAGGTGTTGGTTTCAAAATCTCAGAAGGCTCAGAAAAACTTATGGATCCCCTTCCTTTTATTCGGTGGCGGGAGGATGACCTAAAACAGGCTTGTAGAGAGTTGGTGCACTGGAGTTGGGAGGCCTTTGTTAGGATAACCAGTAAACAACTAAGAGGGGGGGGGGGGGGTGAATCAGTTGTTAACAGATTATAACTTTTAATCCACAATACAACCTTAAACCAATCAAGTACCAGTAAAGCACAAATAGATGTCGATAGAAACAGATATCGGTAAACAATACAACTTAACAATTAAGCAGATAATTAATGCAAAGCAACCATACCACATAACACCATGATTTATACGTGGAAAACCCAAAAAGGGAAAAACCACAGTGGGAAACCTACCCATAGTCAGATGATACTTCTACAGAAAGTATGTGTTACAATGAGGGGCCTACACTTGCAGGAAGGCACACTGCCTAGAGCATACTGCTCATTACAAATAGAGTCTCACTGACTATAGAGAGGCTACAACCTTCTCAAGATAAATGAACAACAATCTAATAGAGTGAACTGATGGAAATAGCATCTACTATGCCTGATTACAGTCTCAGTTAAGCTCAATGTCAGAGGACTAAATCCTCTTCTGAAACCAATCCGATCACCAATGATTGATCAACTCCTTTGCCTGAATGATATTACAATATTCGCACATTACATTCCTTGACTATGACCTTTTCAATAACCATGATACTTTACAAAGAGTTTCTACCTCTTATTTATACAAACCCTAAGGCCTAAACCAATTAGGTTGGCCACCTAAAGATATTATAATAATATCACTACATAATTCCATTTACAATGATATTCCATGTCGTCTTAAGACCAAAACAATAATAACAAATCCATAAATCATCTCGAATCATCCAGGTAACATGTAGAGTACATGCTAGCATGATATTGATCCATAACCTAGATAGGT
This sequence comes from Cryptomeria japonica, assembly GCF_030272615.1. Lineage (NCBI taxonomy): Eukaryota > Viridiplantae > Streptophyta > Pinopsida > Cupressales > Cupressaceae > Cryptomeria > Cryptomeria japonica. The sequence continues at coordinate 443,844,486 of NC_081407.1, read as the reverse complement.
ACCAGACCTATTTTGGTTCCACCACGCCAAAGCAATGTCTTCAAGCAATTGAAACATGATCAATGAACATCTTCAGTATCTTGAAATCCTTGAAGAAGCTGCACCAACACCAATTATGCATCCTGCCATGATTCCTCAATGAAAGCTCTATCGGTAAAGTTATAAACCAGTGTCGATAAGGGTTTACTAGAGTGTATGATAACATCCAATTACCAAGCCAATACCAACTGACCAAAATATACTTATGGAGCATATAAATCATGAAATCCAATATACTTCATTGATCAAACATGCTGGAAGTGTCAACCAGATATTCTCTTATGCTGGTAACACTAGATCTTATACCAATAACCTGTCTGTCGGCAACCATCCATATCAACCAGTGTAAAATTGTCTACCGGTAACAGCTAGTGTTGACATCAATGAAAAAACATCAATGCAACACATAATCAATTCACCCATAATGCCAACAATCTCCCCCTTTGGCATTGATGGCAACACTAGATGTGAAAAACATCTAAGTACCAAGAAATGCCAAATAAGTCTCCCCCCTTTGGAAGACAACCAACAATCAATAGCTCTCCCCCTATGAATGATATCTTTGTAAGGCTCAGAATGATTTTTCACATTACTATCACTTCCCCTTTGACATTAATGCTAGAAATCTGACAAAAATGTCAAAGTAATGATATAAACCTTTGAATCTCAAAGATGACTACACCCCCTGAGTATTAGAACCACTCATTAGTGCCAGAATGAATAATGTTTCTGATAATACATATCAGACTGATGAAAAACTTCATCAATCAAGTCTTTGTCGGAGGGGCTGAAACCCCTAACCTATCTCTCAAGTATTCAAATGATTCCTTAGAGAGCGATTTAGTGAATATGTCTGCAATATGTTCTTTAGTGTTCACATAAACCAATTTGACTTCCTTTGCTTCTACCTTGTCCTTCAGAAAGTTATACTTTATTGAAATATGCTTAGTCTTAGAGTGAAATACTGGATTCTTGGACATGTCAATAGTTGCAGAGTTATCACAATAGATAACTATTGATTCACTGTAATTTATCCTGATATCTTTCAACATTTGCTTCATCCACAAAACTTGAGTGCAATTAGTTGCCACTGTAGCATACTCAACTTTTGTAGTAGATAAAGAAATGCATGACTATTTTTTGCTTATCCATGAAACTAGATTCTTTCCAAGAAAGAAAGCTCCACTAGAAGTGCTCTTTCTATCATCAGTGTCACTTACCCAATTTGAGTCAGTATATGCACATAAAGTAAAATCATCATTTCTGGAATACCATAAACCATATTTTTTTGTTCCTTGCAAATACCGGAATATCCTCTTTACTGCACATTCATGATTTTCTTTAGGATTAATTTGATATCTTGAAACAATACTTACTGCATTCATAATGTTAGGTCTAGTCTGAGTTAGATATAACTGACCACCAATCATAGATTTGTACCTTGTCGGATTTACCAGTGAAGAAGTATCCTTGATAGATAATTTCTCATTTGTAGCCATAGGAGTACTTACCGGTTTAGAGTTCTCCATACCAAACTTTTTTAACAATTCCCTCAGATACTTAGTTTGACAGATAAAAATGCCTTTTCCAATTTGAGTAATCTGCAAACCTAAGACGAATTTCATCTCTCCAATCATGGACGTTTCAAATTCATTTTTCATGTTGTTAGCAAATTCCATGCACAGTTTATCTTCTCCTCCAAAAATGATATCATCAACAAAAACTTCAATAATCAGAATATCATTATTATTGATCTTATAATATAGATTACTATCAACACTACCTTTAGTAAAACCAAGATTCAAAAGATATTTATCCAACCTTGCATACCAAGCTCTAGGAGCCTGTTTCAAACCATATAAAGCTTTCTTCAATCTGCAAACCATGTCTTTGTCATCTATCAGTGAAAATACATCAGGTTGCTTAATGTAAACTTCTTCCTCAAGCTCACCATTCAAAACTGCACATTTGACATCCATTTGATAACCCTTATAGTTCTTATAAGCTGCATAGGCAAGTAATAGTCTAACAGCTTCAATTCTATCTACATGTGCAAATGCCTCACCATAATCAATTCCTTCCATTTGAGAATATCCTTTACAGACCAATCTAGCCTTGTTCCTTATAACTTCACCATCCTCATTCAGTTTATTTCTAAAAACCCATTTACTTCTAATAACATTCTTATTTCTAGACCAAGAAACTAAAGACCAAGTTTCATTCTTCTCTATTTGATCTAATTCATCTTCCATGGCCTTTAACCAATGTTTATCCTTACAAGCTTCAATAACAGTTGCCGGTTCAACTTGAGAAATAAGACATACATCTTCATTTGTCATTTTTCTTCTTGTCACTACTCCCTTGTTCCTATCTCCAATGATTTGATCATCAGGCTGATTTAATATTGCATACCTTGGAGTCTTTTGAACTTTAGGTTCACCACACTAATCATCAGTCACAGTTGAATGTTCAGATTGTGTCGGTGTAACTATTTCATCTTCTTGTACCAGTTGAGGCATTTCTGGTTTAGTTATAGTCATTTCCACTACTGTTTCCCTGTCATATGATATAGAATGATTTATGTATTGTTCATCCTCTTTCACATTAGCACTTTCCACAATTTTCTGCAATCTTTTGTTATAACATCTATATGCTTTGCTTTGAATCGAATAACCAATAAATATCCCTTCATCACATCTAGGATCAAACTTTCCAGTTGAATCATCTCTTTTGATATAGAATTTACTTCCAAAAATTCTGAAATACTTAACAGTAGGTGTATGTCCAAACCATAGTTCATAAGGGGTCTTACCAATTTCACCTTTGATGTGAACTCTATTCAGTGTGTAGACTATTGTACTCATTGCTTCTCTCCAGTAGATATGAGGCAATTTGGCTTCCATCATCATAGATCTAGCTGCATCTAAAATGGTTCTATTCTTTCTTTCAACTACTCCTTTTTGTTGAGGAGTCATGGGTGTGGATAGTTGTCTCCTGATTCCATTTGTCTCACAATAATTGTTAAATTCATGAGAAGTGAACTCACCACCATGATTTGATCTTACATTTAATTTTCAACCCAATTTATGTTTCAACCTTCGCTTTAAAGTCTTGAATTTCTCAAAAGCTTCAGACTTCTCCCTCAAAAAAGTCACTCACATCATTCTAGAGTAGTCATCAATAATCAACATGAAATACCTATCACCTTGAAAGCTTCTAGTCCATGCTGGACCACATAAGGCAATGTGAATCAAATCAAGTACATCATTAGATTTATCATGTATGCTTTTAAAAATAAATTCTGACTTGCTTACCCAATTGACATTCCTTACATACCAGATTATGAGGCTTCATAATCTTAGGTATATCTCTGACTGCCTTGGTTGAACTGATCTTAACAATACAATCAAAATTAGCATAACACAAACTCTTATGCCATAGCCAACTCTCATCAATATGAGCAATCAAACACGTCTTATTACCAGTGTTCAAGTGAAAGATGTTACTTCTTGTCTGAATACCGGTTGCAATCTCCAAACCATTCTTGTTAATGATTTTGCATTTTCTATCCTTAAACTAAAGTTGAAAACCCTTATCAACTAATTGACCAACACTCAAAAGATTATGTCTTAAACCTTCTACATAATGGACATTATCAGGGTTATGCTTTCCATCCAAAGAAATAATACCTCTACCTTTGATCATACATGCCTTGTTATATCCAAATTTGACTTGACCACTATTGTATTCTTATAGGGACAGAAATTTCCCTTTATCTCCAGTCATATGATGTGAGCATCCACTATCAATTACCCATTCATCCTTATCTTCAACTTTTTTTGCCAGGGCCTTCTCTTCATTGTGATACCTGGTTTTGGTTCATCTTCCTTCAAAGAATAGAACACCCATTCCTTTCCATTTCTAGATCCACTAGCTGAGTCTTCTACCAATTCATCTCCAAAGTCATCAGTTACTCCTTCCTTAGCTGCTATGTAGCAAGCTTTGTTTTTCTTGAATCTATATCTGTTCGGGTTACACTTAAAAGTTTTCTTAACTCTTTCCTCAAACCTTGCATTCCTTTCAGGACATCTAGATGCAAAATGACCAATCTTATTACATGCAAAACATTTAAAAGGTGCTTTTCCTTCATACTTACTTCTAGTTGGACCTTTAGGTATTCTTCTAGCAAATAAGGCTTCAAGTTGCTCAAGATCTTCATCTTCTTTCCTCATGTCTTCCAATTCTTTTTCATATAGGACTCTCCAATCACTTTTTATGGTAGATGTTGATGACGATGCATGAAAAGTAGGTTCAGACTTTACAAATCTAGAAGATCCAAATTATTCAAGCTCAAAAGAAGATAATTTCCCAATTAGAATGTCTCTGTTGATTGAAGTGTTTTCCATTGTTCTTAGCTCATTAATTGCAGTTGCCTTCATCTTGTAAGATGGTGGAAGGGCTCTCAAGACTTTGGAAACAATTTCATCTTCACTTAGAAGTCCTCCACAACATTGAATTCCCATAACAATCTTATTTACTCTTTCCATAAAGACAACAACTCTTTCATTTTCTTCCATTTTCAAGTTTTCATAACTTACTTGGTAACCATCAAGTTTAGCAATTTTGACAATAGGGTCACCTTCATTCAAAGTTTGCAATTTGTCCCATATAACCTTAGCCGATGATTTGTCAGTCAATCCCATGATTTGTTGATCAGTAAGTGCACACAAGAGGGCCTCTCTAGCTCTGCAATCATTTTTAATATTCTTGTCCAGGTCTGTAGGAGTAGGATTTCCAGATGTCAGATCATAAGGTGTGTATCCTTTCTCAGTGATCTCTCAAATATCCTTGCCAAGACATCTAAGATGAGTCTCCATTTGAATTTTCCATATCCCATAATTTGTTACATCAAGCTTAGGGATTTATCTTCTGAAAATAGTTGTCGGTGGATTAGAAGTGGTTAAGCTTCTGCAAAAGAGGACCAAAGCTCTGATACCAATTGTTAGGATAACTGGTGAACAACTGAGAGGGGGGGTGAATCAGTTGTTAACAGATTATAACTTTTAATCCACAATACAACCTTAAACTAATCAAGTATTGGTAAAGCACAAACAGATGCTGGTAGAAATAGATACCGGTAAACAATACAACTTAACAATTAAGCAGATAATCAATGCAAAGCAACCATACCATATAACACCATTATTTGTACGTGGAAAACCCAGAAAGGGAAGAACCATGGTGGGAAGCCTACCCACAATCAAATGATACTTCTGCAGAAAGTATGTGCTACAATGAGGGGCCTACACTTGCAGGAAGGCACACTACCTAGAGAATACTGATCATTACAAATAGAGTCTCACTGACTACAGAGAGGCTACCACCTTCTCAAGATAAATGGACAACAATCCAATAGAGTGAATTGCTGGAAATAACATCTACTATGCCTGATTATAGTCTCGTTTAAGCTCAATGTTGGAGGACTAAATCCTCTTCTGAAACCAATCCGATCACCAATGATCGATCAACTCCTCTGCCTGAATGATATTACAATATTCATACATTATATTCCTTGACCATGACCTTTTCCATAACCATGATACTTTAGAAATATTTTCTACCTCTTATTTATACAAACCCTAAGGCCTAAACCAATTAGGTCGGCCACCTAAAGATATTACAATAATATCATTACATAATTTCATTTACAATGATATGGCACTAATACATTTGGACTAGCTTTTCAACTGAGGTTTCCGACGGAGAAGGTATATTATGGCCAAATTTGATTTTTTTGAAAAAATGCCCACATTCGTCATAATTCCGATGGAAATTACCCATTTGGTTTCGACGAAGAAGGCATTAGCAATGAGAATTTTCTTTTTTTTCAAAAAAGTGCTCGAGTTCATTATAATTCCAACGACAGTGGCCATTACAAAATTAAAAAAGAGGTGGGGAATTCATTTGTGAATTGCAATCCCGCATAGGCATCCATGGCGACTTCAACCCCCAAGAACATCAAACTCGCATCGAAGGCAATCCCACGCAGGAGGTAGATTCAAATTGCCCTAGTTTTTAATTTCATGTTGCAAAAAATATACATGTGGTGGTTAATTGTCCTAGTTTAATCTCATAAAACCATAGAACTGTGATTGAGGAGTGAGCATTCAATTTTGTATCAGCAATCCCTTCCTCCCGTATACACGCATGTTGATTGTTCACATGAGATCACATCTCTTTGCGGCATCGTATCAAACAATTCATGAGCCTTGTCCATGTTTCCACATTTTGCATTCATGTCAAGTAGGGCATTTGCAAGTACAACACCTAACAAAATTCCTCTATCTGTTATGCTTTGATGGATGTCCATACCCTGTTCCAAAGCTCCCATTTTTGCACAGGCAGGAAGGATGCTGGCAAAGGTTGTGGAATTTGGTTTTATGCCTTCCAATTTCATTTGCTTGAAAGTGTCTAAAGCCTTTTTGACAAATCCATTTTGTGCATATCCAGCAATCATTGTAGTCCACAAGACAACATTTCTTTCAAGCATTCTATCAAATAGTTCACGTGCCTTGTCTATGTTTCCACATTTTGCATACATGTCTACCAGGGCAGTTACAACTAAAACATCTGACAAAATTTCTCTATCCTTTGTGCTTCGATGAATGTCCATACCTTGTTCCAAATCTCCCATTTTGGCAGGGAGGATAGTAGCAATGGCCGTGGAATTTGGCTTTACACCTACCGATTGCATTTGCTTGAATGTTTCTAAAGCCTTCTCAACAAATCCATTTTGTGCAGTTGAAACTATATCTGACAAAATTCCTCTATCTTTTATGCTTTGATGGATGTCCATACCCTGTTCTAAAGCTCCCATTTTGGCACAAGCTGGGAGTAGGCTGGCAAACGTAACTAAAGAAATGCAATGATCAGCTCCAAAGACATCAAACCACTACTAACAAAACTGAGAGTCTAAAATATGATAGGGAATAGTGTGAGTTGTCCCGAAATAAAATATTTTATTTTCAATTTCAACTAAAACATAATTACTCAGCCATTTAATGTTATTAATAAGTGTTTGATTTATGAAAGAGATAAATGGTTGGCCACAAGTACATGAGTTACTAAATGCACACAAATGAGTGAATTTGATATTCAAAACTATCTACAATGAATTCAATTCTTGTCCATTAGTCATTTATGTTTGTAATAAGCATCTTTCTTTGTTTTTCTTAATCTTTATTCATAGTTATGTGCATATTTCACATTCTATAATTAGGATATCAATTGCTATGGCTGAACACTAGCATGATGTTTGTGTTGTGGTATAGATGCATGGAAACATAATTATGGGATTGTTATATTATAGAGATCATAAATCTAGATATCGCATATTAGTTCTAGCTCTTCTTGGATTGAGTCTAAAGTTGACATACAGTCATAAAGCCATTATTAGCAGATCTATCCATTTCTAGTAAAGACAATTGAGAAAGTCATTTTGATATTGAGAGTTTCTTATCTGTTTACCTATTGATCATTATTAAGCCATAATATTTAGGTCTATTTATCTCTCTTGAAAAACCTCTGTAAGTGTCCTAGATTGTCCCTACTACTCACTCTTCAATTCAGAAAAATGGAGTTCTAAAGATTTGTTGCACAAGATGGTGTTGAACATATCAACAAGGCTAGCATGAAAGGCATGTTCAAGCTTCCACTTGTACAAATTACAACAAATGATTTGTTGATAGAAGAAATTCTTGAAATAGGGATACAATCAAAAGACAAGTAAGTACATACAAACCTCCTCAGTTGAAAGTAAAATCTATGTATAAAAAGAGTACATTGAATCCCAATCCACAAACACAATAAAGATACCAATGGAGACTTAATTGGATGTAGCATGTCGCACCAAAGTTGTTAGAGTATGCTAAGCTAGTACATAATGTTTCATAAAGCCACATTAGTATTTTACCCAGATCATTATCTACCAAAACTAACTATAGTAATTCTTTTGAGGATTCATTTCATGGTGCTAGATCTTCATTTAGTTCCACTTCTTGTTGGAGAAAAGAATAGCTATTTCTTGAGGTAGATGAATGTCCCATCAACAAAGGACAAGACCCTTTCTAGAATATAACAAATTCTACTCCAACAAAAGATCATGGGGGTTTCACTAGAGATATTGAATAAGAGATAGACTTCTACTACTGCATTAAAAGCATTGGCATGTTCTTCATTTATTGATGTAAACTCTCGGTGACGCCACCACAAGCAACAAAGGTGTAAGAAGTTGTTTGCAATGCATGGATTTTTAGGATTGTCCTTTGAGAAAATAGAATTAAAGTATGGAAGTAGGATCTGCCAACTCCTGAGGGAATATTGATGAAAAATAACTGTAAATTATTGGGGCAATCTTATATGCAAAAACTCATGCTTCCTTATGGGTTTATGTACATAAATAAGCATGAATTAAGTGGTAAAGGGGCTTCTGGAAACAAGAGGGACAAAGAGGTAGTGGAAGTGAAAACTTCCGGTGTTGTGTCTGCTCCATCTCAGAATGGGAATGGCGAAGGTGCTATAAGAGGATCTGAGAAGGGTGTTGGAAGAAGTGGGGGTATTTACATTCCCCCATTTAAGCTAGCTCAAATGATGAAAGATGTGGAAGACATGAGCAGTGTGGAATACTAGCGCATGAAATGGGATGTCTTTCAGAAGAGTATCAATGGGTTAGTAAACAAGGTAAATGCATCTAACATCAAGAACATCATTCCAGAGTTGTTTGTAAAGAATCTTATCCATGGGAGGGGTCTGTTTTGTAGGTCTTGTATGAAATCCCAAATGGCATTTGGAGTTCTGTACTTGACAGGTAATGGATAAACAGTGTTAGGAGGAGAAAATATTGAAGGCCAAGTGCAGATTGTGATAATACTAGATCAATGAATCCTATTAATTATTGAGTATTTCTTGTTTTCCATGTTGTGTGATGTACCATAAGCAGACTAGAAATCTAAATTCAATAAGATTCTTTGTTCAATGATGATAATTTCTATTTTCTTGCCTATGAAGAAAGACCATGTCAGACAATATCAATGAACAACAAAATAAGGAGACAATTGCTAGATTGTGGTCTAACTTGAAAAGAAAAGGTGATGGAAAATGTTATTGTCCATGCAAAATTTGTAAGGGGTTAAAGACTAGAAGACTTCTAATCAAAACAATGAAGAAACATTGTAGTTTGCATGGTCACATTGAAGGTGGACATGATTATCATCCATTGGGAAGTTTTTCATTATATCGTTTTAACAATTTATATACATAATAAATCACGTGATGATGAGATCATGATCACAGTTTATTTATGTATATCAATTTTATATAGGTTGAGCACCCTAGAGCACATGGTATGGATCAACACAACCCTAAGAATATGGTTTTTGAAGTGGACAAACATGGAGGTGTGAATATCGAAGCTGAAGATACTGATCCCATGGAAGATGACGATCATGAGCCAGAAAACACATATGAAGATGATGGTACAAATACATTGATCCATGACTCATTTAGTACTTGCACAACTGATCATGATGATGAAGATGACCTTGATGTTGTTCATGATGTCCCTCTACTTGAGAAGGCATCTGAGGCTCTTTATGAAGGCTCAAAGGCAACTCTTCTCTCCGTTGTATTGTTGTTGGTGAACTTGAAGGTTATGAATGGTTTATCCAACATAACAATGTCACGTATGTTAAGGCATGTCATATATGTCATAATAAACTCTGAATCATGTTGTACCATTAATATTCTTTATTATAACAATTTATATTTTGTTGTTGTAGATTGATAGGTGAGTTTTTGTTACCACCATCAAATATTCTACCTCGCTCATACCGAGAATTATCTATCGTTATGAAAGATATTGGAATGGAGTATCAAGCAATAGATGCTTGTCCCAATGATCATATTATATATCACAAACAACATGAATTTTGAACTGAATGCCCTGAATGTCATATCAATAGATATCAAATAGATCAAATAACAAAAAGGGTTCCTCGCAAGGTTCTTTGCTATATTCCCATTATTCCACGTATGCAACGATTATTCAAGTGCACTAGCTTGGCACAATTTATGGATTACCATGCATGCAATAGAAGTCGAGATGACATTATTCGAATGCCTATGGATGGTTCAGCATTTATGGACATAGAGGAAAAGTGGCCACACTTTAAAGAAGAACCTCGTAATCTTAGGCTTTCATTGGCAGTGGACGGTGTCAATCCATTTGGAGAGATGAGATCTGTTTACTTAGTGTGGCCTATTTTTGTTATCAACAATAGCATTCCTCCATGGATGTCAATAAAGAGGGAGCACATAATGTTGGTAATGATTTTTCCAGGTATTTATCATTTAAATATAGTCATCTAAATTTAATTATAAATATTGCAGTAAAATGGTCATAATAATTATGTAATGTTTTTGTTCATTCAATTAGGTAAGTACCAATTTAAAGATATGACTGTATATATCGAGCCTCTTATTGATGAGTTGCTGGAGTTATGGAATGGTGTCACTATGTATGAAATCTCTAGACCAATAGGACAAAGACAATTTCAATTCCATGCGATGCTTATATGGACAATACACGATGCCCCAGGGCTAACACATTTTTGTGGTATGTTATAGTGTTTAAGTTGTGCATGAACATTATAATTCAAAAAATTATCATATTTAATCCAATTATACATTATCTTGTATGTCTTCAAACAAAGGGAAAATTTACATGTCCTGTTCGTGGTCCAAAGATGAAATCTCGTCATTCAAAAAGTTTAGGAAAGTAGGTGTTTGATGAGTATAGGCAATTTCTCCACAAAAATCATAAGTATCGAAATACTGAAAAACATATTTTCAATGGGAAAGAAGAGAATACATCAAAGCCACGAAGAATGACACCTCACCTGTGGAAGTTGGAATATGATAGAATTAATCGTCAAGGTAATGCCATTCCATCTATTGGTTTGTCATAAAACATCTTTTCTATTTTGTTTTGTTTACTGATGATGTGATCGATGATCATGAAGGTCATGAAGGCATAAATGACCACCTTCCTAAGGGAATAAAAAGTTATCCTCAACAATTTAGTAGGTTGCCCTACTACGAGCAGTTACAAATTGTTCATTTGTTTGATAGTATGCATATTGGAAAGAATATAACAGAGACATTATGGAAAATATTGGATGGAAGGTGTGACAAAGAAAAAATTGTCAAAATATGTAGTGACATTCAGGATTCCAATCATGCAATGATAAATGTCATTCAATCAAATAGCCATGGAGACTAGATTAATATAAGTGAGCTTCCTTGGTTATTAACAGACTAGCAAAGCAATGCTATAAAAGAAGTCATACGAAAAATTTGATTTCCCACAGGATTTGCTGCAAACATAAACAATCTCATATCAAAGAAAAGTGAATTTGGGTCAGGGATGAAAATACATGATTGGCATACCTTCATTAAGGTAATTCATGTTCTTGTGTTTTTAGTATGTATTTAAGTACTGCACGTACATGTACTTTTCATTATGTTACAAAAAAATGAAAAGATAATTTTATAATTGTTGCATTATGTTCTACCTCTATCTCTCCCAGATGACTTCGACAATAATGTCAAGCAAGTCATATATGATCTTGGAAAATACATGAGGTAAGTAGTGATATTTGTTTAGTTCATTGTATAGATATTATATTTGCAATTTGTTTTACTTCTTATGTAATATATTTTTTTGCGTCTTGAATACCTTGTAGGTGGTTGTCATGTAAACAAATCCATAAAGACGATATAAAATATTGGAAGAGAAAAATTCCTCATTTAATGTGTGAAATGCAAAAGTGTCTACCTCCAACTTTTTTCAATGCACAAGAACACTACCTCATACACCAAGTTGAGGAGATTGAATTGTGTGGACCTGTACACACTAGGTCAATGTGGATGGTTGAGAGGCACTTGAAATTTTTTAAGGCTTTGGTTTGACAAAGAGCACATCCTGAGGGTTCTATGGTGGAGGGATATATGGTATACTAGACTATGGTGTACATTTCTGAATATCTTCTTAAGTTTTCAGCAAAGATCCACATGGATCGCATTTGGGATCCCAACACCATTAACAAATTTGAAGGGGAGTACTTGACGGGGAAAGGTAGATTGAGGAAAGTGAGAGGTAATTATAAGATGTTATTGTAGTTAATTAATTCTTAATCTTCAAAATAAATCGATTGTAAGACATCTATTTATTTTTTGTACAGTTGGTCGAGAGTGGGGCACTACATTTGTATATTGCAAACAATCTTGATTGGATGATGGTATGGATTGAACGTTGTCAACATTCTGGATGCATGTTAACATGGGAAGGTGTGGCTTCATTGGTTAAAGAAGCACATCGTAATGGAGATTCCAATGTTATGCAAAGGGAAATTGATTTAGCATATGGTTTAAGAGATAAACAAGTACGTATAAATTTATTAATCGCCCATATGTTTATCAACTCACAATGCAATAAATTTTACATGTTTGACATATCACAGGTCAAACACCACAATGCTATGTGCTGCAATGGTCATAAATTTTGCATAAAAAAGTTGAATGACATGAAAAAAACTTGTGATTCTGGCATCACTGCAGTCTTTGAGGTGACAAATATTTCATCAAGAAATGACATTCATCCTCAACAGTCTCAAAATTGATACTATGGAATTTTGGATGATATACTTGAGTGTGACTTTAATTCCTTCAAATTAGTTTTGTTCGTCATCAAATGGTACAGGCTATGATTGAATAAAAATGATCCTGATAGAACTGTTATTGAACATGACAATGGTTTTATAATGCTAAATACAAGGTCATTTGAACCAGTTGGGGATGAGCCCTATGTTCTTCCAAGCCAATGTGAGCAAGTATTTTACTCAGAGGTTCCACATAAACTAGGTTGGTCATTTGTTGTTAGACATGATCCAAGAGGAAGGTCGATAAAGTATAATGTGATGGAAGAAGAAGATACTGAAGAAGTAGAAGATGAAGTGGATGATGATCACAATCGATAGTTTCACAATGACGATGAAGAAGAACAAGAAGAAGAAGAAGAAGAAGAAGATGATGATGATGATGATGATGATGATGATGATGATGACGGTGATGGTGATGATGGTGATGATGATGGCAAAGACGTTGATGATGATGATGATGATGATGATGATGATGATGACAATGATGATGATGACAACGATGATGATGATGATGATGATGATGATGATGATGATGGCAATGATGACCTTGATGTTCATGATGATGAAGAATGAAATGTATGAGGTATGCGATTAGTATATTATCTATTTAATATTGACTTCTTGATATAATTTTTTTTACATAATTAATTCATTCTATTTTGAATTCTAATGCCATTACATAATTAATTCATGATGCACCTTTTAATATGGAGATGGAGATAGGGAGTGTGACTATTTATGTGACAATTTTTAAAATGTGTTTATTTATGGAAATTGGATTGTTTATTAGCTATGTGACTATTTATGTGACCATTTAGTTTAGGATCCTGCATAGTCTGCATAAAGCAAAGGTAAGGAATTAAAAAATTTACAATGATTTTGATGACAACGTCTTTTTATTATTTAATACTCTTTTTGTCTACAAAGTTCATGTTGTTCATGTTGTGTACGATGTAATTTCGCTAATTCTTTTTATATTTTTTCTTTGTCACAAGCCGACATGGATCCATCACATATTGTAGACAGAGATGTACCTTGCAACACTTCTACTGAGCAGGTAAACATCATTGTAATTGTACAAATTAGGTAGAAGCAAATTGTTACATTATTATGTTCTTTTTTTTAGCGATTTATACGAATTTTGTAATTGTTAATGATATTCTTGACACAGATGGATGTTTGGGGAAAGGGAAAGGGAGTTGCAGTACCTGAGCACCTTTCTAGGGATGTGGAATCATTAGGGTTAAGCAATGATGACCCTAAAGATCCCACTGACCTTGTGAAATTCTTTAAAATGTCTCTTATAAAAATTAGAAAAGAGATTGTTGCTTTGGCAGCCGTGCATCCTACCACTGATGAGATACAACAAAGGGTGGAATTATTGTTTCAGATAACAGAAACCTTGCAAGTAAGAAGTAATGAAAGCTTTAATTATAACAAAAGTTCAATGATGGTTTATATTTTATTCTCTTTTATGTCATTAACTAAAATATGTGCATATTGTTTTTACAGAAATTTATCTGCCCTCATGAAAGTCATTCCCACGATCAGGGTGTTGCGGGATCTTTAGGTGATGACAATTTTCTTGTATTATCACTTGCTTGGCTTATCACTCTGAGTACCCAAAACACATCATACTTGATACTGTCAATTTTCAAAATAAAGGTTCATCCTTGTTTACAATTCTTGCACTTTTCATATATTTAATGTTTGATATATTTAATGTATTATTCTTTAGGTGTTGTCAATGTTACTATGCAAATGCCGACGCCACCTCATCAAAGGTTACCCTCACCTATATTGTTGTCTGCAATATCGGCAACACATAGCATGAAAACATCCTCTAGTGCATGTCATATTGGCCTGCCCACCGTTGGTAGATCCCTCTTTTGCTCTATCTTCTGTCATGTGTTTATTTCCCTTCAAGCGTTCTTTCTTGAATTCTTATGCCATTTCATAGTGGATTCATTTTTTGTAGGAGGAGATGCACATGAGGATGTGCCAGAGGTGACTACTGCTGATAACATACCATCATTTCCTAGATCTTCTCGTATTGCTAGTACGGGAATGTTGCAAGCCACATTGGTGGTGAGCGATGAAGAAATGCTTCCTTTAAAGATACAAAAGGTTCCAGGTACTTTAAAATTATTATTATATATACTCTAATTATAATTTACTTTATGATCACTCATTTTGGACTAATGATCCCATGAATTTTTTGCAAGCAATGATATTTTCTATAAACATCTTACTGACACTGCATTGTAGATATTTGGGCCCACCATACGTAAAAGGTGGTACATCATATGTGAACTAACCATAATCCACTTTTGATTTCATATCATTGCTAGAATACTTTTCTTTTGATCCATTTCTTGAAGTGTAATAAATGTAGCTTCAGTTCATTTCTGAATCTAACAGGTTTGTTTTTGCTTTAAAAGGTGGAATGACCAAGAAAAACGGTTAAAAGATGAATTGACAAACCAAATGGTTGAGTGGTTTGGAAATGACACCTTTGACAAAACCAAGCTCGTTGAAAAAGCTGGCACATATCTAAAGTATGTGAGGGACCAATACATGATCCATTTGGAGAGGAACCTAAAGTACGAGTGTCCCCCCATGATTCCAGAGAGGGAGTGGAAGGACCTGATTTTGGATGCCAAGGAGATAATTGAAAGGAAAAAAGGAAATACACCAGTAGATGTCAGAAGAAGGTATGGGATACTATTAAGAATGTAATTATGTACTAATTAATTACTCTTTATATTTATATAATCTAACATATTTCAAACTTTTTATAGACTGAGTGACATGTCAAAGGCAACCAAGGCAAGGCAAGAAAAGCATGGGCAACACAAACTTGGCTCTAGTGGTTACATGAAACTTGTTGCACGAATTGTGTGAGGCCCTACCCCGACTCATCCTAACATTTATGTTATTTTCATGATGAGACTATTATGGATGCTTTATTTTTATGCATTATGGATTTAGAACTTATATGATTCCATGATTTGGATAACATTGATGTATATTGATGCTTCATTTTTATGCATTATGGATATGAAACTTTATATGATGCTAGAATAGAATTACTTTGAGATGATGTATGTCATTATTGGATTTGTACGACTTCATTATGATGATAGAAATAGGATGCATGTATTATGAATGGATCAAATTTTGAGGATTATGATAATTGCTTATGTGAATTAATTGGGATATATGAGATATTGATTTATTACTGTCAATTGTATGAGTGTTTGATGTGTATTCAAATTCATGTGTTTAATAATATATGTGGTTATTTAGAATTACTAATGTGTAAATTGAGATGCATAGGAAAATTATCCATGTGACCATGGAAATATTATGGAGAACCAAACCTAGACCTATGTACGTTTGTAAAGCCAGGGGTTGTCTATTTGAAGAGACAACACCCCGTTTGTATCGTATTTTATTTGTGAAAGTAAATGATGCATGTGTGTTAAATTGATTTTATTTATTTGTGTAAATCCAACAAGAGACAAATTCCATGTGTAATTTTTATAATGTATTTTATTGTGTCACTTGACACATGTGCTGATTAGTGTCATTGATTTCGACTTGTCTCTTGGAGGGAGTTTGTTTCTACCAAAGCCCATTTCAAACATTTGAGTGTGGTCCCAAATTTTCCTTGGGTAGGGAGTCTTGGGAGTGGTCAACTCAGGTTTGACCCGTAGGTTAACTTCAATTGGGTTTCTAAGGGGTCAAATGGACTCCTAGGGTTAGTTTTAGGGTTTTTCCAAAGGTCCAAAGGGTATACCTATGGGTTAGGGGTATTTTTAAACATGTGACTACTCCCATGTGACTGTTTAGTCACCTCAAAAAGTGGTTTTTCCAAGGTGAGCGAAAATTCAACTTAGAAGGTTCCTCCTAGGATAGACAACCTTCCTTTCTGGTGTTAGACTCTCTTCCCCATCCTCTCTTACCTTTTCTCTTTCCAGTTTTAGCAACATGTAAGAGGTTGGGAAGACCAACCAATGGGAACTCTCACTCTATCCAAGGGGTTGGGAAGAGTGAGAGAGGCCTTCTTAGGCAAGGATTAGGGACTTAGTGAGTTAATCACCCACTCTCCATTGTTGGAGATTATGCAATTTTGAATAATAGTTGTAGGATAGAATTTTGGCTAAGTGTTGGTGAAAAGATTGTGTGGATTTGGGTTGCTCATCCCCAACTAGATCTAGCAAAACCTTTGGGCAGATTAAGGTTGGTTCTTACTCTCTTTTTTGTTTATGTTGCATATGCATGTTTGAAGAAATGCTTGTATGAAAGAGTTGTTTATTTGTATTTTTCTTTGTGAAAGAAAATGTGATTTCCCCTTCATTTCTTTTATGCATTTTCTTGTATTGGGAGTATCCAAGGCCTTCTACTCTTGGGAGAGTAGGATGGTCTTGGGGTGGAAGAAGTTTGACAGCCTTGG